>NC_091944.1:34391320-34701820 GCF_041260155.1 Ptychodera flava | reverse complement strand
AAGCCGGACACTCTCGCCATACTCGTAGGACTACTCCACACATCGGCTCTACCAAGATTGTTCAGTATTACGATGTGGTGAATAAAAGGATCATTGCATTTATTTTGTGTGGAATACATGGCGAGACACCGGTGAATCGATAGTGCTTTGACCCTAGTCATGTGATCTGGGTCCCCGGTAAACCGGTTTGTTGATTGAGTGATTCGTCTTAACGGTGTTTCGGAACCAAAAATGGGGTTCCTTCATCAGTGGCTCTCTTGTTTTGTATCCCCTCCGCTTGGTTGTGTGATGAAGTCATCTTCGTCCTCGAGGAGAAGCCAGATTCGTTATTGAGATAGTTCAGAGAGTTGCCACTCTATTGACTGACTATAGTGAGCGATCCGGTGTGTGGTGTAATTAACATGACCCAGCATCGACGGAGTTTCTAGACGCTTATAAGGATTTTTGTTTTAGGGCATATTTTGAGCGTTGCTAGTGCTCGTTATGTTAACAGTAAATGTTGTACTAATCATTGATCATTGTTCGGCGTGTGGCGTCAACTAATCATTGGTCATTGTTCGGCGTGTGGCGTCACTTAATTCATGTATTTCACAAAATCTTCGCACTGATCTCTCGCTTAATCCTGACAGATTATGATCAGGAAACAAGTCTTTCAAAGTACATGCTATCTCGCTGTGTGTTTTACCTTCAAAAACAATCATTTGCCTCATAAACTCTTCAGAGACTTAGGAAGACAACTCCATTCTAAATTTACCGCAGTTCTTGCGTTGACGGAAGCCGGAAATCTCGCACGCATCGCTGCTCGCCCACTGGCCGGTAGAGGGCCAGGAACAGCAAAGAAATTGAAATAACATGTAAGTCGTTTTTCGACCATTTTCAAAAAAATGAAAACGGTTGAAACTTACCATTTTCAATTTTCAATTTTCGCAAGTAACAAAATGAACAGCGAATTCATTTTTAATTAGTTGTACATGATTTAGTATTAACGAGTTTCGATTCTCATCATTTTTGTTCTCCTTCAAATGTCAAAATTATCCTATATTTTATATTTTACAAAAATCGGAAGAAATACCATTTTTGTTATGTTAAGATAGAATAAAGTTGAAGACTTGAAATTATTTTTATGCTTTGTTGAGAATGACAACATCATTTTTAAAAAATAAATTAAAATCAAAATATGAAACAAGGAACGTTCAATAAAAGTAAACCCGAACTTGTGTCTTCAAATCTTATGAATGAAACAGAATTAATTGATTAAAGCTTAATTTGTGTTTACTGAAAATTGCTTTTCGGATTCAAAATATAAAGAAGGCGAAACAGAATTATGTTTCATTAATAATGAAATAGCAGAAGCTTTATTTAAATGGGTCGTCAATCGTTTTTTTTTCAACGAAGATAAAAATGAAAAATAATTTCGATTTGAAACATTTCACATGTTGCTTTCTATTCCAAAAGGCTGTTTATATTTTTGGGAATTGATTGGCCGCGAAAACCGTACCAAAAAATCAGTAAAATAAAAATTTTGTCTGAAAAAACGAATATTAAAAATTGGCTGTCATTTCATTAAATGAAAATTGCATTTTGAAAGTGATTTCAATTTTCAATTTTCAATAAATTGGTTGGACGCTACGTACATGCATTCTCTTGCCATTTACTGGAACACATCACCAGAGAATGGATATAGAGTACTATGAAAGGCACTTAACCTGAATAGCACTTCAGAATTGATACCTGTATATATACTCTATTAAGAATGTACTGTAAATACAACGCTTTATTGTAGTCTGAATAAGACTGAGGATGTCTGAAAATAGCTAAGAAGTAAGATTAAATATCTGTAGTCATTATTTTACTATCATGCACTAACTTTAGAAGTGCTGAGTTTGATTCCATCATGTTGATTATATGAAATGTAGGATTGTAATTCGCTGGATTCAGTTGGCTTTAGCAAAAGAAATTTGAGAAAGTCAGAATCCAGGAAGTACCGTAGCTGTGTGCAGTTATAAATATAAGACAGAAGATAAAAAACAAAGAGATGGTCTTCAGTTCCATTCATTCAACTTAGAGAGTTGTGAAGAAATTTACAGTTCCATGTGTGACTCTCCTTGAGAGTGAGTATGCCAAACAAACAACTTGAAACACATTCAAATCACTGTACATTCTCTGGTGCATATAATGATACAGAAACTAATTAGACCAAAATAAAGTGCTCTTGTTAATCCTGTCAATGTCACTAGTCCAGTGTGAAATATTGGCAAGAGCATCATTATATGTTGATTCAAGTGTATATGTAGGATTTTTTTTGTCGTACGTACTTTACTGTGTTATGAACTCATTGTCTTTTTTCATTAAAGGGGAAGATTAGTCAAAAGTCTCTGTTAAGAAATAATATTTACATAAATAATTGATGCAAAATCCGTCACCTCGATTTATTTTCTCTTTCTGGTTGAGCTAGCAGCAGGCCATTGGTGAGGGAGACTGACAGAAGTATAATGTGTATTTGTCCAAACATTATGTGTAGTATCCATTGCTAAGGTATTGCACATACAGAAAACAATTAAGATAGTATTTGTCTCGAAGGTGAAAGACTGAAACTTTTGCTTAAAGTTTCCTCAAAAAGTCTTCCAAATATTTTCTTTCAAAATCAAGAATAAAATCGGGGTCGCTGTGCAAATTTTGGTTCTGGAGAAACAAATTACCCAAGATATACCACCATTACGGTTAATTGAAATTCAAAATGGCCATCATCCCTGTGTTAACACTTTGGAGAAAATTAAAATTCTGGATTTTCAAAAACTATGGTTGTAAAAATTTTTCTTCAGGATCTTTAAAATGAGGCCCAACAAGTGGTAGATCAGAAATGAATTGTTAAAGTTGTAGAGTCTGAATATATTTCCTGAGGTGCATTCTACCGTAAACACACATTGTCCAACCTGTCTGTCATGAATCATTAATTAATGGTCACATGATTTGCATCATGTTGCCACTAATACATGGAAATAACCAGTTACAAGTTAAGAGTTCAGAATAACTTTCAACTTGGTAAGTTTGAAAGTGCATGTGCACATTTTAAATGTGTAAAGAAGATGGTTGTGTCATTTGCTAATTTAGTATTAGCAGAGGAATAGCATGTAGAAATTTGCAGAAAAAAATTGGATGAGGTGTGTTACAAACACATATTGACTAGCAATATTTGGGTAACAGCATACCTTTTTTCCTTTTGGGCATAGAGTTGCCCCAAGACAGTCTGCTTCCCTTGGCTTATGGCCTCCTGAATCAGACTATTTTTGGCGACTCTCAGGCTCTTGGGCAATAAATGTATGCTGTTGCCCTCCTTGCCAGTCAATATTTATTCTCAGCCATCATTTCGCTACTCAACAAACTTGTGATACCAGGATCAGATCATTTTAATGTTCAGTAGTTCACACACCCAGCTCAGAAATCATTTGAATTTAAGTAGTACCCAAACCCAGCTCACGAGTCATTTGAATGTATAGTATACACACACACCCAACTCAGAAATTGTTTGACTGTTAGTAGTATACCGGTACACTCTCACAGCCAACTCAGAAATTGTTTGAATGTTAGTAGTAGGCACACCTAGCTCAGAAGCATGTAGATTCAAGCAGTTCCATATATTTTCAACATATATTACAGTGTTCGAAATAATCGGTGGCAATGGTGGCATTTGCCACCAAAAACTGTCAATCTGCCACCAAAATTTTTTTCTGGTGGTATTTTTCTGCCACTAAATTTTGGGTCATCATGTCATGATGAATGAAGCAACACTGAAGGAACACGCGTAGTCTGACGGCGGAACAACTCGATAGCACAAAAAAACCAATTTGAAACTAATTGCGACATTTTGGCATGAATGAAAACATAGCGTGAATCCAAACTTGTGATTGGCTAATCTGCACACGATGACAGCAGCTTTTGTACACTTGACATGTTGTTGCCCTCTGTGATAGCCACATATGCAGTCATACGGCACAAGATAAAAGCATGTTGTGACATTTTGAAAACAAAGCCTGTTGTGACATTTTGAAAACTCTGCGTGATTTAAATAATAATAAATACTTGCAATTCATTAGCCAGTACAGGGTTCAAAAATTCCTATCGCCTGACGCCCGTGGCTAGTGAATTTTGCGTTCGGGCAAGTAAAATCAATATGCTTCCCGTCCGACGGGCAAGTGCACCAGCGGTTGAATTAACTAAGCCCTGGACGATTCAAGCTTGAAAACGTATAGGTCTGTACACGCCTACAATCATTGTAAGTCCTTCAACTCTCAAAAGTTTTTTTCTGAAAACCCTTGAAAATCCGCCCGACATCGCAAAATAATCGTTCTTGCTGTTGTAAAACACAAAAAGTCGTAAAAATAGAGTTTTGCGACATGTTCTCTCCGACGACACAGAGTGAACTCACTGTTTTGTATGTGTGCCGTAAAGTGGTGTGCTCTTGACAGTGGTTGCCAATCTTTTTGTGCAAGTGTATGAGTCGTACTATGACCATAGATCAGCTTCACGCGATAGTGTAATTGCACCATGTGCTTGGTAAATGGATGTAAAACTTATTCGAAGCCATGGATCTCGGCAATGCTTACTGTTCAATGTAAATCAACAACCCCCCCCCCCCCCCCGTTGAAAAAGTACAAGTTTACATCGTAGTCGAAACTGGCTCAGTCGACCAAGGAGGCCACATATTGCAGCTACGTAGTGCGTGAGATGCACACAGTTTCAAATTACGTGACCTTGGTTGTTAGGGATCGGCTCTCACTTACAGAAAACAAATCTGCACTGAAGAGTAACGAAAACGAAACTTGAATCTGCTCTCTTGACGAATACATTTATCAAAATAAAACTTTGAAAGACTGCTGTGCTCAGTGAGCAAACATGTAAACAGGTAAAAGGGTTGCAGATGTACATGTGCGTATGCATTGGCAGATAAACACTAGCAGAGCAGTTGTTTGTGATCTCAGCTTGATAATAAAGAGCAGCAGCCAGCCATGCACATTGTAAATCACACAATCTTATTACTCTTATGCAAAGATTTTAATTTGGATTAGGTTGTGGAAAAATTCCAAATTCAAAGATGTTTTCTAGATGGCCAAATCTACAGAAAAGACTAAAGTATTCTCACATTTCTTCTGCGACATTTCAGATTTGGTAATAGTCCTTCATTTTAACAAGATGTAGTTCATGTTTGAATCTGTTTTTTCCCTCTTTGAATTCACTTCATATGGCCAAACTCTTGCTCTCTGTTACAAATTACTGGGTACAGTTATTAGAAATTTAGGGGAAGTAATTTTTCCTCTCGGGCAAGTAAAAATGAAATTCACGTGTCCCATGGTCAGTAAGTTTGAAAAATTAAGGCCTGCAGTATTGGTTGACTTTTTGTGACGTGTACTCACCATATTTTCAAGAATTTATAAATTAGAATGAGTATGTGGCAATGACAAAATGTTGTATTATACCTATCACATGATGTGTTAAACTGCCACCAGATTTTTCATAATTGCCACCTGATTTTATATCTGGTGGCAAACTTTTGCCACAAGAAATAAAAAAGTATTTCTATCCCTGTATTATAAAATTAGGACTATTTATTTTCACTTTCTGCTTGTGTGTGAGTATTGTAGAAGGATGCTTGGTTTAAATATTACACAGTAGGTCATTGATGTAAACAGCGAAATTTCCAAAATTCTTCACAGCAAATTTTTTCTTTCTTTGCAATATCTATGAAGTGATGAAGATACAGTCCTGGTACAAAGTTGTCACTTCAAAGGCCGTAATGAATATGACTTTACTTCTTTCCCATTGACCTTATTAGCCACACCTTATTGCTAATTTGCTTCATTATTTTTTTTTTGAATATTGGTATTTTAGAATGCAATATAATGGCTATACAAATTGTCCAAGTAAAATTGTTGCATATTTCAGTCTCTGATATTCTGTCGGGAGTTAAATATATTTGATTTTTTGTGTTCAAAAATTGTTGGATAAAAAATACTGTTAAATCTATTAAGTGAAGTTTTTGAAAAAATTTGATAAATGCAACAGCAGAAAAATATAATGGCCAGGTGCATGTGGGGCATGTCCAAGGACAACACATTTGAGGAAATTCAATTACAGATAGTTATTTCAAAAGTCACTTGACAATGAGTGGTTTTGAGATTCTGGTTTTCAGCCCACTTCTTTCTGTATTGCAAGTACTGTTATTATGCAGCTAAAGTTAAAGAGTTATTACGGAAACTATTGAAAGTCAAGCTGAAGAATTAAACCCTTCCATTGGTATGGCATGTCTAAATTGTATTTATTTTGGAAAGATTGCAAGATTTTAGGTAAAATGAAACTGGGGAGGGAGTCCATGGTATCAGTAAAACTGTGAAACTAGGGAGGGAGTCCATTGTATCAGTAAAACTGTGGAACTGGGGAGGGAGTCCATGGTATCAGTAAAACTGTGAAACTGGGGAGGGAGTCCATTGTATCAGTAAAACTGTGAAACTGGGGAGGGAGTCCATGGTATCAGTAAAACTGTGGAACTGGGGAGGGAGTCCATTGTATCAGTAAAACTGTGAAACTGGGGAGGGAGTCCATTGTATCAGTAAAATTGTGGAACTGGGGAGGGAGTCCATGGTATCAGTAAAACTGTGAAACTGGGGAGGGAGTCCGTGGTATCAGTAAAACTGTGAAACTGGGGAGGGAGTCCATTGTATCAGTAAAATTTGTAATGCCTGTTGGTGGAAGCATTGGCCTTACAATCTTACTCTAAATTAGCGAGTAGAAAATAAATCAAATGCAAATATAACAGTTCCAGCTTTTCATCAAGAGTGATGTATTTTTAACTCAGAATCTTCCAGAAACTTGTTCAGACAGATTCAAAATCATGTGTTCATTGAATTAAATTGAACTGTGAAATGGTTCATGCATCACAGTTGATTGCATACATACTTGTCAATAGGAACAGTGGCTTTGTCATATTCAAATATATCTTCCGAGAATTTTTTAATGACTGTACTTAAATTATAAGAACTAATGTTTGTTTTTTTTCATGGATATTTTGTGTTTTACAGATGTTATCCAGCCCATTTAATCAAAACAATAAAAAACACAGAATACTCTGCCATAAAAGCAAATTAATCTTATTGTTAACACTCACAGGAATGCTAAAAGAACAAATGTCTGTTTCAGTGCAGTACAAAATGAAGTGGAACATTAACAACCAGCATATGTCAAACAACCACCAGCATTTTTGAATTGATCCATGAATTTTATTTCTAGTACAGTGGCAGCATTTTGCCGCAGTAAATAAAAGATTATTTCTATCTCTGACATATGTAAAAGTTTTGAAAATATTTTTTCACATTTTCTTTGAAAAAATTTTAATGTCTTCTTGTCTGAAGTTGCATGTCCAGAATGTCTGTAAATTGATATGATAAACTAGTATCTAAAAACTACTTTCTTTTCTTGTGTGTTCTGGATGATCTGATTATCACTATCAGTTTAACCATAGACAGCTACTTTCCCCTCCAGTTATGTACTTTGGATTTTCATATGCACTAGCCAAATTCATCTTCTACAAGATTCACATCCCGGTTGTTCTACATCATGATGACCCACTCAGATGTTATCAATTTTGTTGCATTGGAACTTTTTTCAGTGTCAGTCTTTAATCATTCAATATGCTTGTCAATGTACCCGGTATATGTAAACAAACAACATGATGACTGGGAGTTCTTCCTTAATTGAAATTTGGGCCTGACATGAAATTAAAATAGTCACTAAAAACCATAAACAATTATAAGAATCTACCAAAGTACATCCCCTTGAGATGATAACATCATGTACTTCAATCAACATAGGTCCATGCAATACACTATTTATTGTAGGAAAACAGTTATACTATATAACGACTTTAAATGTCTTTTTTTTCACAATTTTCACAACCATTTACAATGTTTTATCCGCAAGCTAGGCTATCATAAACAATTTACAGTTCACTACTTTTGACTTCACAGGATAAAAGATGTCTCCAATTTTGCAAAATACATTATTTCCCTGAGTATTCAAACCGTGTTCTGGATCATCACTGTTGTTTTAGCCAAATGATCTATTTTGTACTGCCACAGAAAGAAAGCAGTAGAAGTTACATTTGTCCCAAAGAATGCATTGTATATGATGTGTGCAGTTTTGTGTGAAATGTTTTTGTCATCAGTATGTCTGATACCAAGTTAGCTTCTAGTTCTACGGAAACATGCTACTCCATTGAAGAGTGGTATATCTGTCACTGAAGAAAATTGTGGATATTATGTGTAACAGGACAGGGCTGTACTCTAGGCAATGTAAGAAATTTAGTAATTGGCTCAAACAATTCAGAAAGTGTAATGTTGTAGCTGATACTAATATCTTTATTATTTTATGTTTAAAACACCGGTTCAAAAAATCCTTATATTTAACCAGATTGATCTGCCATAATATTTTTGTAAAATAGGTAAGCAGAAGCTGAGGAAATATCAACAACAAGAGTTGAAGTAGGTGATTGTACTGTTTCAAAATTACTGTTTTGAAACAAGAAGTTGAAGTAATTTGTATATAAAATACATTGCCCTCGCCATGTAGCAGTGCAGAATGTAAATTCTCCTATTTCCTGTGCATTCATTACTATATGTAGGGACAATATCTCATGACAGTATTGTTAACTTACAGAAGTGTAAATTTATAAGTGACACTGATGATTTCATCATGCAAGCATTTTATCTACCGGTATCAAACTGGATGGAGTTGACTGTTGTAGACTCCCAACTCTGGTGTGTCAGCATTAGTGTGACTTGCAGCTTTCGCAGTCAGTCACACCTAGATGGGTGTACTGTTGAAATTATTTCAGTCTAATTCATGAAGCAAAAGAATTGTGAAATTTAAGAACAATCAATGTCACATCACACATGTGGATGAATTTAGTTAAGTCAAGAATTTTGGTCAGAAAAGAAGGGCACTACTGGCTGCTATGATAGAAATGATGGAAAATTACAACATCCTTATACATTTAATGGATATGTAAATTCTGCTTTTGTAAAATGAATAAGACATGAGCCACAGAAATTTAATTTGATGGTTACATTAAAGGAAAAATTGTATCTCTATGAATATTTGAAAGATCACCAAGAGAGATTAAGAATGTAATGCAATGATGACCAAAATGTACTGAGTGGCAAAATTTAGGACACTGTGATGGGCTAAATTGAGCTAGCACTTGTTAACTAGTGTTTGATAAGCAGAACGTGCTGGTGTCTGTTTTTGAATCTGACAGTATATTCTGACAATTTCCGTTGACAATTTCCGTTGACCATATCAGTGTATGAAATAGGTTATTGATATCTGTTACTGATAAACTGTTGCAATATATGCAACACCTTGAATATAATTATTAAGGCCTTACAATATCTACACTGATCCTATCAAGAGTAATACACATGTATCATTGGTGTCACAGCTTGAGTGAGTTACATGCCGTTCAAATTATTCTTAGTTGTGTTTAATAGAAGTCACTGTTTTCATGGAGTTATATCATCATCAAGTGTGAAAGTGTTAGGTCAAGTTCACCATCAGGTGCTAGCTGTAGCCGTCCTGGTCACAGTCACCTTGTCAAAGAGATTTCATACCTTGAATGTATTTGTAAAATTAATGTATACTGCTGGTATTCATTGGGAAAATATCTTTCAAATAAATTAATCAGAAAGTATTTAAGAAAATGTTTGTAACATTGAAAAACATGTAAAATTTAAAGCCCCAGTATTTGTAACTTTTAACCTTTTTTTATGTTCGAAATTACATATTATTCTCTTACATCCATCGTGAAATGTTGTTCAGTAAAGAAATAAGCCAAATTTGTGCTCCTGTAGTGACATACAAACGCTAAATATTGCGCGATCGAGTTGGATTGCCGCGCGGGTTTGTTGACAATTTGTAGGCTGTGCACGTGATCGAGAACGCCGATACTGATGACATCATCGAACCTGCAACATTCCTGGGGCCTTGCTATGCCACGCCACGTTGCCCGGGTAATCGCCCATGGTCGCCGGCTGAATGACCTGCGAATGGTTTTATTTTGTTCTTCTCCGTTCAAATACGTACTGCTACTGTGTTTCAGAGGATACAGAACTTTGGCAGAGGAGGCTAACATTCTATTCTGGTACCGTGTGCGTTATATACGGATTATTCAAACTGCAGTCGGCAGTGCACCGATGCGCACCCTGCAGTTGGTCACTTAGAACTCCGGGTACCGATGTAAAATCAAGACGACACTATATACACTTGGCTCACTTCTGTAGGCAAATAGCTATCAAAATTGAGTAACTTGAAGTAATAAATTTCAGCTGATTGTCGCTTTAGCGGCAAGGTGATTGCGAAATCGAAGCAACATAGTTTGGCAATGGTGGTAGGCTGTCGAATGCAGTGAACGTGATGGCCTTTGGCAGAAGTAAGGCAACCGTCAGTATTTACGACCTGGGGGTCATTCAAAAATTGAAAGTTATAAGGGGGTGCTCAAAATGTTTTTTCTTTGTCTTACTCTGCCCTCAATGACATCATGATTAGTTGATTATATATATTTTACTCTGATACATATTAAATAAAAGAAAATAAATACTCTAACAGTACAAATAAATATCAACTAGATGAAGCAAGGCAAAAAACTACAAGTAGGTGCTACTACTAGCAATACTTATTATGAAAGAGAAGATAGTGACGATGAGAATGATATCGTTGTTCATGTACGCAATGACACCAGCGACATTAAAGATGAGGATCAACAGAGGTGATGATGATGTCACACAGTAGTTTTCTGCAGTCGTTACCAGGGTTGGAAGGAGAGGCTTGGTCATGGAGAAATGTTCTCGACAGATATCACTATAAGTGCACAGGATCTAGGACAAAACTGAACTGTTGTGAATTCATCCTTTATATTATCATAGAAATGTATATTTTATTTGACTTGAGTTAACCATTTGGACATTTAACCATACCATAATGACATGCTACCCATCCAAATTTAACAATACTACATGGTCGGAGACTGCTTATTAGGTGAGCTTTTATATCTACATATTATTACATGGGCTCAGGTAAGCCAAACTTTCTGTAAGAGAGGGGGTTACTCAAAGTCATCATGGTTGGCTGGGGTGCGACTCAAAATTAGGGAGTTTCTAATGTAATTCCTCCGACCCCCAGATCGTAAATAATGACGGCTCCCTAAACAGCTGTGAACGCCTGAGTCGGAACGATCGGGACCAGTATACGCACTGCTGTATCTCAGCGAAAATTTAGAAAAAAAAATGGAGCTACTGCTAAGAAATTTACAGACTCTTGGCTCTTGATGCATCAGTTACTGAGCTTTTATATACTGGTAAAAAGGCATTCTGAATACAGCGGTAAATTTCCTCCAAACGCGAAAGGATAACACGCGGGCATTCTGCAATGGACGCTGTCAATTTTGCCTTGCTGCAGGCCCCACACCAATCTCGGCCCGGCCCCGCTGCACTTGTACAGTCTACTACCTACCTCCATGTAGTACAGCCTTATAGGTCTAGTAGCTGGCCAAAACACACAAAAACAACGTCGCAGTGTAAATTCTGTAGGTCAGAACCGTTGATCATAAATTTTCAGAACCAGTGATGTTTATAAGTTTTGTATTGATCACGTCATTTAGGTTTATGTGAATGACTTTCTCATCGAGCTGCGTCTATAATTGTCCCGGGCATTGTTCATGCAAATTTAGGGCCTGCCTTAGCTCCCTCCGATCGTCTGTAGACTACAGCCTGAGCAAATTGTACAGTTTGTGAAAGTCAGATATGTATCATGAATTTTATACAAAAATATAAACAACAGAATCAAACCAAGAGGTTAGTTTGCTGTCGGGCCGGGTGCGCAGGGGACGACTTTGCAGTGAGGCCGGGATCTCTCTTGTGTTCGAACTTCCATCGCATCGCAGCTAGCCGATACTTGTTGCCACTGTAGTCCTTGTGAGGATTAGATACCCGTTACGTTCGATATTATTTTGAAATACTTTTAAATTTAATAAGTAAGACTTTTGTACTGCATTAAAGATATAATTTTTCCTTTCTGAGCGTTTTCAATTACGCCGTACGGCAACGATATGCGAAGTTGATAGGCTGTGTTGCCTGCAGCGTAGCCTGGCCGTACACAAAACTTCGTTTGAGTAGACGGAGCAGAATCAGTCCCGTCATTTATTTTCAACGAAATTTTCATTATACTCCATAATGGAAGAAACGACTAGTTCAATGATTACAATGGTGAAGTGTTGAATTTTTATTCATATATGTTTTTCTCTCTCAATTCATTCAGCAAACTTGATCTCCGTACCATCGGTCACAACGTGCAGTGCCTTGCATGAAGCTTACAATCGACTGCCTCTGTCGTTAGTTCAGCTGTTCAAGACGTTTTTGTTTGCACGGTTCATTATAGTCGGAACAATCTGTAAACACTTACATATTTATATCTTTCCGGTATTTCACCCAACTTTCGCGCGTTTTTAGCTGAGTCTCCAGTTTCGATGGACCAGACCTTTTCGAAGAGCGTATGGTTTCTACGGACGCCACAGTAAAACTTGCGTAGATGTGGTTGAGCATGCGCGGTGGTGTGATTACGTTTCGTTTCGTGTGTCAACAAAGCTGACTTCTGGTCCGGACAAGAAGTCATTTTTCACTCCTTTTACTGTTAATCGTGAGGCGGGCTGGGCATGCAAACCATGCGATTCAGTATTAATTATGGTCTACTTTCACATACTGAGGATGTCATTTTAATCAAAAATATGAAAAAAAAAATTGTTAAAAGTTACAAATACTGGGGCTTTAAAGTATTTGTGACTTTAAGGATTTCAAACTTGGTGACCACAAAGCCCATACCTGATTACATAATTCTATCTTTTTATGTCTTTTTTATGTCTGATTTGAATTCAAATCATTCAGTATCTATTCAGCAAGCAATGACTCTGAAATGTAAAAACTCTCTGGTGACCTCAGCTGAAGTTCAATGAAGCACAGATACCTACTGTACAAACACTCTGGTACAAATTGCAGACAAATTTAGCCAAAGCTATATCAGTGCAATTGACTTTCAGATATGGAAATATATTTGTTCATGTCATTTTTACTGCAGGCCTGTAAAATAGGAGCCATTTTTGAAAGCTTGATTTCTTGGTTATTATATAACCATACTTGTATTTCAAAATGCAAATCCATTCATTCAGGCTTATCTTCTGTACCTACATTGTGGTACTTGTATGTCTTTTATGAGTACATCTTGAGTGTTCACAGTAAAAAGTCTTGACAATTCATTCTTATGGTAATATTATTAAAAGGTTGCTTCTTTTATATTTGTGCATTCAGTAGCACAATAAATCGTCCCTTGAAAATGCGTATTTCATTTTAGTCCCACCATGTGTTGAGGAAGACATTTTGTTTCAGATCATGATTTGTAAAGATTGAGAAGACACTGTATGGAAAAAGAAAAGTTCAAAGTCCTTTAGGTAGTTGAGGGCGCTAGATATAGATTCTTCAAACTCTATGTTACTGCAAATATCAAGTGATCAAAACACCATAGTCAAAAGTTGTTACAAGATAATTTTTATTATCATCTTACAGTTTCAAACCTTTTCATCATCTCTTGATTGTATTTTGATGAAATATTTTTAAGCTGTTGTACTTGTTATAATGTGATTGTAAATGGTTGATGACTTTAAATTTCAAAAAAAACCCCACTCCACTTTCACATGTTTTTCTGCATCAGCAGGATTTTCATGCATGTTGCTTTCAAATGTATGAATGTGAGAAAGCTAATATGGTATGTGGATGTCAGCTTATAGGCAACTATGAGAACCCTCGGGACTATTTGTTGTGGCATAAACTTGATCAGTGAATAAAAAGTTGGAAATAAAGATTTAAGAAAAATGTTATACTTCTTTTTATCTCAAGAAATAAATGTAACTGTACACATACTGGACTGCCATTATCCTGCTGAATTGACAATTAAAATGATGTAAAGTACTCTCAGACTCAGTATACAATGTGTCACTTCATAACAGGTTACATTCCTGATGTGTATTTACATTTAACTACACCTATTAAAAACATTAGGAATATATTGGACTTAAGAAAAAAGTGATTGACATGCTGACCAAGCATATGATTTACACTTATAATCATACTTGTATAAATTTAAAAGCTATCAAAACCAGGTTTCAGCAAGTGTGAATGATTTCTGATCTATTGTCAAAAAGGGTGCAGTCTGAGGTCAGAACAAAGCTGTAGGCTTTTAATCAAAGTTCTTGTACTTTCCTTCTTACTCATTAACCAGTGATTTTGAAAGTGGGGCGCCACTTAGGAGTCACTTAATGTTAATCTTGAATAACATGTAATTTCGAACAAAAAGGGTAAAAGTTAAAAAATAATGGGGCTTTAAGGCCAGGAAGAAAAATAAAATAAAAATAATCCACTGACGGAGTGTGTTAGTTGACGTAAACGCACTTGTTGTCGACGTAAAACTCAGAGGTCAAAGCTAATTTCGACCCCTTAGCATTCTAGTAAAAATTGACACCACAATTTTTGTGACGACATTTGACGTAGGCATGACGCTGTGTGACGTAGGGGTCTTGTTTCGTGTCATAAGTCGAAACCAATGAAGTTGAGCTTAGGGAGTTCAGTACTTGAAGGATTCAGTGAGTTAGTTCAGAAATCGCTGACCAGTTGAAGGATTCAGTGAGTGGGTTCAGAAATCCCTAACTAGTTGAAGGATACAGTGAGTGGGTTCAGAAATCGCTGACCACATGAAGAATTCAGTGAGTGGGTTCAGAAATCGCTGACCACATGAAGAATTCAGCGAGTGGGTTCAGAAATCGCTAACCACTTGAATGTAAGTGAGTGGGTTCAGAAATCGCTGACCACGTGAAGGATGCAGTAAGTGGGTTCAGAAATCGCTAACCACTTGAATAATTCAGTGAGTGGGTTCAGAAATCGGCAAGCCGAATGTGGATGACTAGTGGAAAAATTCGGTCAGTGGTGTAAGAAAACGGATGTTAATTTTGGCATGCATTACGCGCCATTGAGCCCGATCTTTTATTTGTTAAATAGTGTGATTGGCTGATGGACGCGCCTATGGTGTTGTCTTTAATTTTTACGAGCAGTGTAATTGGTTTGATTAGTATGAAAATACTTGCAATCAATCAATCAATCAATCAATCAATCTTTATTATACTCAACTCACACTAGCAGAGAGTGTGGTATGGTACATTCCAAAATTGGACAAAGTACAAAACTGAACACTTTCGAGAGGACAACAAGTATCCAAGTTGTACAATAAGCAAACTGTTTAACAGTGGGAAGGCTACTGGAGGGTCAGCACAAATCAGTGGTTCTTCAAGAATATAGCAAGATCTAGAAAATTATACTCCATAACCCTTTTAAGGCCGTTTCTTTTTGTGTGACACCGGAAAATGTGGAGCAATCTATTCCACTTTCCTGTAACAATAAAACTCGTTCAGTGATAAACTTTTACATGAGAATAATAAATGAAACTCATCATCTATTTCGTTGCTATCACATCTGAGACAAAGTCTATCTTTCAAAGGCAATTTTGGCTTACGTTTCCTACCCAATTCAATATTTAATCTATGATCACTCAATCTAAATTTCGATAAAGCTCTGCGAAGAGTAAAATTTGACAAATTATTTAAGTATTTTTCAAAATAAAATCCGGTCTTGAAAGTTCTATATGTACGCAATTTATTACCACCTCCATTTTTCAATCATACCAATCATAGTCCAATAACACTCGGTCGGAATTCGTAAGACAATAGTTGTAAACATAGACACGAAACAGCACAGAACAGACAGTATATAGACGGTACACAAACAGAAACGAAGTCAAATTCATGAAAGAAAGATATATGGACCTCTGCCCAACAGACGAAGAAGGTCATCTTATAGCATTTTTAACGATGGCGTCAAAAAGAAATGTGGCGTCAGCCACTAGCTGGCACCTTGCCGATGGAATATTTTTTTCCCCGAAGAAGTCCTGTTTGAAAGCTATACGTGATTCTGACAATACATTTAGTTCATGTATGAAAAACTTCAATTTTGCTGAATTTGTGAGAGAAAAGCGCCGAAAAGATGTGATTTTGATCGACGGTTCGAAGTTCATAAGACTGCAGATAGTTTTCCGCCACCTTGCTGGCTGCCAACGTCACTACGAGTATGATCTTCTCAACAAATCAAGTTATTCTCAGAGCAATACCGACGCATTTTCTAGATTTAAAAACAATGAGCTAGAACTGATTTTTTAGAACCTCACTGTTTATTTGAATGGGTATTTTTTCATTGATTATTTTTACGTACTAGAATCCACGGTCACAGGCATGTGTTGCCGACTGGCGCATCATTGTCACGCCCCACGGCTTCACTGTGGCGCTGATCCCCTGTTGTTATATGTCGTGATTCTGGCATGGGTTCAATTTCCCTGCACCTCTCCATATTCTCCATGTTGGGTCTTTCGATGGACCCTCTGAATCATATTTTTTTCACGGACTTGTGAAGCAAATTTTAAAGAAAATAGAGTTGTTTCCTTCCGACGCCATGCTGCATACATGTATCTGCTTTTAATCTTTACGGCCCTGATACGGCTTTTGCGGCCCGAGGTCGTACGGCGGAAGGGCCCGAGCGTGCGAGGGCCCGTACGCCGTACGACCAAGGGCCGCAAAAGCCGTATCAGGGCCGTAAAGGTTTTATCATATACCTTATGGAATGATAAATATGTAGTATAATTCAGCATTATTGTTTTGCAGATACAAATGTGTGCAATATCAGAAATCCATCTCCATTTGTGTCAGTTTTTCATAAATACGATGGCCGCTTCTCGTCGCGGATTGACATACATAATGGCGTCATTTGTTTACCTGCAGAATTCTAGAACGCGCAAAGCAACATCCGTACTTTTACGTGACCAACAGAGATCAAGGCTGAAATCGAGGTGTAAGAAGGACAAAAGCGTGATGTCAGTTTCTTGCAATTTATACTAAACAGGTACGCACCTAGTATACACAGGATTTCACTAGAATTTAGAAATATAAGCCGATGTCACCGGCGCGGTTCCACTGTCGCCACGTGCAACTACGATCTGAGCGAGCAGACGTTTTCCTAATCTCACGCTGGCTTTGTGTACGAATGGAACGTTTGCGGATAGCAACACGCGTAGTAACCAGAATTGAGATAGTTCAGAAATGCACGCGATTGCCCATATTTGGGCACCGGGCCGGGGCGTGATACGTAAAAAAAATGCACGGATCTGAGGGCGCTTCCTCCCATAGGTTTACACAGGCACGTGAATGTAGGTATATGATAATACAAATTTGGGGACAGCGAGACGCGATGATCGCGTACGGTTTGCATTTAATTTGTTGCAACATTTCTGTCAATCACTCACTTTGTGTCATAAGTTTCAGAAACTATCGCTCGCCTGAAAATTAGCAACGTAGTAAGTTCATAGGCACAGCTGACATGATAACGTGCCTCTGAGCTACGATGCCATTTTTCAGATGACACCCGGAGAATCAGAAACTTTCCACACGCATGAAAATCCTGCTGAATTGACAATTAAAATGATGTAAAGTACTCTCAGTATTTACAATGTGTCACTTTGTAACATTCTTGAAAATCTCCTCCATATATTAATTCATGGTTACATTCCTGATGTGTATTTACATTTAACTACACCTATTAAAAACATTAGGAATATATTGGACTTAAGAAAAAAGTGATTGACATGCTGACCAAGCATATGATTCACACTTATAATCATACTTGTATGAATTCAAAAGCTATCAAAACCAGGTTTCACAGGGTTCGTACGCTCCTGGAAGTCCTGGAAAGTCCTGGAATTTAAAAACACTCCTAGAAAGTCCTGGAAACTCCTGGAAAATCAAAATTTACTCCTGAAAACTCCTGGAAAATCGTTAGTTACAATCGCACACGGTCGAGAACGGCCTGATCGTAAGGGCGAACGTCAAACAGTATAATTGTCGAACATCAAAATTGCAAAAATGCGAAAAGATGTTTTGCGACAGGTGGGGAGCCCTCCAGAGACAAAATTTGGAAAGCGTAGTAGTGTTTCTTATAATGACGTAAAGGGGTACCCTTGTACTAGCGTGGGCGAGACCATGTTGTGTATTCCATTATCCACGGTTTTGCACGCACGTACCTAGACTCTCCACAGTCGCTGTGCCTTGTTTTGTGCGCGCCCACGATGGGCCTGCATTCGAATGCTACGCTGTGCAGCTGTGAGCACGCGCCGCGCTGCCAGACACAGCGACTGTCGGTTTTTGCAAGTATCATAAGGGTAGTGACGTCAAAAGAAACACCTATCTAACTGGGCGGAGAGAATATATACTTGTAGCTGGTAGACCTATATACGCGGTATGTTTTTATTTTTCATTGATATTATTTGGCTTTGGTACTTGTCATTTTTTTTTTATTAACGGATGTGTGGAGTTCTATAAAGTACCCGGATCAGGCAGAAATCCGACCGGTCGCTTGCAAGAACGTCCAGACCCTGGGATTCGCGTCGCGTCTCTGAAGGGCGCGCGCATGTTCAACAGGGAAGAACGCGAATCGCAGGGTCTCTGCCAGACTAGGACGTACCGTACAGTGACATCGAAGTATGCATGAGTAAGTTGTTGAGGGACCGTGTTGAAATTTAAAGCTTGTTCGGGTCATCAGTCACAGCAATGCCTCCTGCAAAGTGTTTATTCAGCGATCATTGGTTGAAACAAGGTTTGAAACAGCCCGAGTACATAGGATGGCTGGAGCGGGCACAAGATAAATTCGCGGCAAGATGCAAACTTTGTGAAAAGACTTTCGATGTATCGAAAAGCCTAGCACTGTGTATGATGCTCCGTGTTCCCGTGGCTCGCCATTCGGTACATTTTGGACGTCATGCAAACAGTTCTTTTTTGCCGTCTGTGAGCGGTTGAGTGATTCGGGTAGGCATAGATTGGAATTGAGTTGATTTTGGCCGAAAGTAGTTAGAAAAGTAGTTTTTCGTGTGCGGTCCAAATTGAGACCGCATGTCTATGGACCTTAGCAGTGCTGTAGTGAGAGGCTTTATCATGCAGGGAACACACAGCATCATACGCGGGGCTATGAAAAGCCATGCTATAGCTAAAGGAGCAAAACATCGAGCTCTGGTAGGAAAAAAACAGGAGCAAGTAAATAAAAATTTTAATGATTTCTTTGCCCGATCTTCATCAAATGTAAAGTCATCGACTAATTCTAAGCTTTCCCTGAGTTTATCTTCCCTGACACCACACTCGCAACTCGCAACTGTCTCAGTCGTCAGCAATGTTATTCAACTTTCAAGATGTCATCACCGTCAAAACCTGTCAACTCGTCATTGACTGCATTTGTCAGCAAAATGATGTCTTATGGGCTGAAGTTTTGTGGACAATGAAAACATTAGAAACAATTAGTGTATGATTCTTATTAAAATTGCAAGCTTTATCGTGCAAACACTCCTGGAAAATGGCATTTTTCAACCACAAATACTCCTGGAAAATGGCAAAAAACTCCTGGAAAGTCCTGGAATTTTGATTTACTTGAAGTGTATGAACCCTGTTTCAGCAAGTGTGGATGATTGCTGATCTATTGTCAAAAAGGGTGCAGTCTGAGGTCAGAATAAAGCTGTAGGCTTTTAATCAAAGTTCCTCTTCTTTCCTTCCTAGTCATTAACCAGAGATTTTAAAAGCATCATGCCACTAGAGTCACTTAATTTAGCATTCATTCAGTGTGGACAAAATTATTTGATATGCAAGTCAACTCTCTGGCCAAAATATTCATGACAGGCTTCACAAAGATTTGAAATCTTCCAAGAGTGCAATAATGCATTTACTCAGCAGATAACTTGACATGATTACTCATCATAGGAGTCTATGCATTGAACAATAACCAAGTACTGTGTCAATAGCGATCAAAGCAGTTTGTCAGATTCATTCAGATGTTGGATGATACCAGTACTGAGAACTCCTTCAGAGTTTACTCTACCAATGTATGGCAGTGGTCAATATTCTCTATAACCCCAGGGTAGACCTTTTGTTGATGGATATGAGTTTATGGTCTTAATACAGTGTATATAGAATTAAGTCCTAGAAATCTTCATTTATCAAGATTCTATTGGCAATGATCATTTGAGGTTGTGTATTTTTACCGTGGTTTTGATTTCACAGACAGAAAGTTAATATATTCAACATTATATTTATCTACTCTACTATCTTCTTGCCTTGAAAGACTGTCATATTTCTTTTCTGTCAGCAATCTTGCAGTTATGATGTGAAAAGTCACCCTGCTAAATAGTTTCATATTTTTCTGGGAAATAGACAAGTCGTATTTATTGTATATGATTCACTTGGTATATCACAACAACACTTTTATTGCAGATGGTATGATTGAAATAGGTACCTGGTATACAAGGCTCTTTTTCTGTTGAATTGGTTATCAACACAGACATCTGTTATGTATACAGTAAAATTATGATCAATTAGACTGTTCTTGCTGAAGCGTTGCTACATAGGCATATTGCAATAGTATGATATCTTACTTGTCTTTCTGTTAGATTTCAAAATTTATGCTGTACCATAATTATTTGTAGTAAATATAAGCATTGACATTTAGGAATGTGCTGTGATGTTAGTCCATGAATAAAACGATTTGACAGAATCAGAGAGAGTGAAGGAAATTACTCTAATCATGAAAGATAATGGGAATATTTTGTACACAGTTAAAATTTTTAGTACTTTATTCTTATGGTCAATTATTCAGTTATTCACCAATTAATATATTAAAAGAATAATCAGTGAGTTTTGATATTATTTTCACAAGACCATGGCCATATATTTTCTTGCCTTAAGGATGTTTCAATACAAATAATCACACGTCACCAATTACAGTACATTTTGTACATTGTGTGTCATTGGAGACAACTGTATCTAGTCAGCCTCTAATGCAGTTTTCAACAATATACTGAACATAACATTCATGCAGGCTGCATTGACAAGTTGACCACAATACATGTCAACATGATTTGTTTATGAGAAGAAGAAACTGTGTGTACACTGGTAAAATTCTGGGAGAAAAACAGCCAAAGTTAGAGCATGTGCAGCTTTAATGTACACAAATTCAGTCTGACAATTTTAGAAACAAAAGTGAGGATTCATTTAAAGTCAATATTTGCTGCATGATCTCGATGTCAATTAGAACAGTACAAATTGAAGTGTGATACCATTGCAGCCCCAGTACCTATATATAAGGGATGCTAGGATCTTCGTTTTTCTGTTGTCATCAAAGAAGGATGGAAAAGTGAGTTCAGTGGTCTGCTGATACTATTCACTGTATATTTTGTCTAATCAGTCAACTCAACAATTAACAATTCTTTTAACAATTTATCATTTCATTTTGTCTTTCAGAGTGGGGCAAGGCAATTGATGGTAAGCCGAATCTGTTTCAAATACTGTGTACATTTTCATCATGTTTATTCCATCCATGCACTTGTCACATTGTAGTGTTGATATAAAGTAAGTCTGACACTCTGAAATTAAACCAATCAATGATTATTGTATATAATTATAGTATGAATAGTTCATATATATAACAATTCATATTCTAGCAAGTAGCTGTACGAGGTTAGGTTGATGTATTGCAACAAATGTACATTTTTCTGTTATAGCCTGGGTGTTTTAGATCACAACTGTTTGAGATCAGTTAAGTGAGAAAACAAAAGCTGGAAGCTCTTTCATTAATTGAGGGCGCTACAGCTCCATAATTCATTCTGTGTAGATAAATGAAAAGGGGGGATATTTCAGTTGTGATTATACAGACCCTCAAAAGGTTAGATGAAAACATGCTTGTTATTATTCTGTTGTAAAAACTCTGGTTTTCCTATTATTCCAACATTCATCTGTAAGGTGACAGCTGTGTCACAATTCTTCCTGGATCAAAAATTCAAAATGTCTGAAGAAGATGGTGGTATCACTTTCTAAGGCTGCGTTCACGGTGAGGGGAGCCTGGAGGAATTCAGAGGGGGCTTCGAAAATTTTGGGTATAGTATAAGGAGGGACTTCAAAGTTTTTCTGCCTATAAAAGGGGACCTGAAAATTTGTTGGTTCTCTTTTCACTTTTTACATTTCTGATTCCAATGTTTGGAAGGTAATTCAATGAAAAATGAATAACATTTCAATGTCATCCTATTGTTCTAATATTAGTAATAAGTAAATAAAATCTGGAACAATTTAGTCACATTTTATGGCTTTTATCTCGAAAAAATCTAAACTATGATTTTTCATAAAAACAAAAACAAATGTGAGTCTAGTAATGGGGCAGAAGCTGCAACTGTTGATAATTTTTCAATATTTCTATGCAATATATCAAATACAGTTTCTTGCTGTCCCCTTACAGTATGCTGAAACAAAATTCAGTTTGTCAACAAAGCCTGTACAAGTCATTTAATTGTCAATGATACAAATTACAAATGCACAGTACACATACTGGTACACAGGCCGTATTGGCAAGGTGAATACTGGACAGTTAAACCTGCTGCAGGGAGTAGAACAAGAATGCAGTTGTATATACCGATACTGAACAAAACATTGTCAAAATTATCACTGTAAATACAGCTGCCATGCTACTGCAGCGTCACTGTCATTACTGGCAGTGACAGAGATAGCTCTGACTCTGATGAAGTTGAAGAAAAATTTGGGTCAAATGACGCTCATTACAGTGAAATATAGTTGTACACAAGATCAGGCCAGAGAGCAACACATTATATGGAAGACCAGGAGACTTGAAAATATCAGGAATTTTGTATTCTGGCATATGAGAATAATCAAATATTAAAGAAAAAAAATGGGGGTCACCCTGCTTGATTTTCTAAATTTTCATATTTTCATATTGTAAAACAACACAAAAGTAAAACTTTGAACAGTAAAGACTATAAATTTAAATGAAAAAATGTGTGACTAAAATGAAATTATTTATTTTTTACCAAAATGACAATAATGAGGGAGTATGCAAATTGTGAATTCATTGCTACATTTTGCCAAATTTCTTGATCAACTTGAGGATGAAAGCGAAACTCTTTCTGCACTTCAGTGAGTTGAAAATCTTCTGTATCATCGATATCAATCTGCGATAGGATGAACTCTGTTTCCCAGTCAATCATGTCGGTGAGTGGTTCAGCAATATCGAAATATGTAGAGCGACTCCGCAATTGTATGTATGCTGCTCAAACGTTTTGACGCAAATGAGCAAAGCGTGCCTGCAACGTGGATCTGCAAACACCTGTTCACTTCATTTAACCTACCAACCAACCAACCAACCAACCAACCAATCAATCAAACTCAATTCATAAAATTCAAATCAAACAAGGTGCTCAACCACGTCATCTCACTACAATAGCAGCACATGTCAACTTTGTTTTATCCAATCACGGGTTATATTTTTAGCTCCGCTGTCAGCGACGCGGAGCTTATCAAATAGGTTGATTGTCCGTCGTCCGTCGTCCGTCGTCGTCGTCGTCCGTCAACAATTGCCTTCTCCTCTGAAACTGCAAGTCCAATTGCTTTGAAATTTTATATGCAGTTCACTTGGGGTGACCACACTTAAGTTTGTTCAAGTCGTGGTGAAATTTGCATATTTGTATTTTTGGGGCAATTTTTGGTGTTTTTGGTAAAAAAATCTTCTTCTCTGAAACCGCTTGTCCGATTGCTTTGAAATTTGATATGCAGTTTACTTAGGGTGACTTCAGTCAGATTTGTTCAAATCGTGGTGAAATTTGCATATTTGTATTTTTAAGCAATTTTTGTCATTTTTGGTAAAAAAATCTTTAAAAATCTTCTTCTTCAACACTACCAGTCAGATAGCTTTGATATTTGGTACATATGTCCCTAGGGATGATCTATTTCAGATTTGTTCAAATTGTGCAGAAATATGCAAATTTGCATTTTTAAGGCAATTTTTGCCATTTTTGGTCAAAAAATGTATTTCTCAAAAAGTACTAGTACTGATATAGTTTTGAAATTTGGTATACACGTTTCTAGAGATGAACTGAGTAATATATATTGAATTTCTGATGAAATCTGAAATTTTGTATTTTTGGGGCAATTTTCGCCATTTTGGGTCAAAAAATGTATATTTCCAAAACTATTTATCTGATAGTTTTGAATTTGGTATACAGGTTCCTACAGATAAACTAAATGATATTTATTGAAATTGTGATGAAATCTGCAATTTTGTATTTTTGGGGCAATTTTTGCCATTTTTGGTCAAAAAATGTGTATTTCCAAAACTACTCATCTGATAGCTTTGTAATTTGGTATACAGGTTTTTACAGATCACCTTAATGTTATTTGTTGAAATTATGATGAAATCTGCAGTTTTGTAATTTTGGGGCAATTTTTGCCGTTTTTGGTCAAAAAATGTGTTTCCTCAAAATTAGTGGTCTGATAGCTTTGAAATTGGTATACAGGTTTCTACAGATGAGTTCAGTAATATATAATGAATTTCTGATGAAATCTGTAATTTTGTATTTCGGGGGCAATTTTTGCCATTTTTGGTCAAAACGTGTATTTCCAAAACTACTCATCCGATAGCTTTGAAATTTGGTATACAGGTTTCTAAAGATGAACTAAATGATATTTATTAAAAAATAATGATGAAATCTGCAATTTGAATTTTTGGGGCAATTTTTCCCATTTTGGTCAAAAAATGTGATTCTCAAAATAAGTACTGGTCTAACAGCTTTGAAATTTGGTATACAGGTTTCTATGGATGAAGTTATGAACTAAATTTGATCTCTTGAAATTATGATGAAATCTGCAATTTCATTTTTTGGGGCCATCTTTGGTCAGAAAATTTTATTCTCAAAAAACTACTCATCAGAAAGCTTTGGTTGACATGTTCTTAGGGATGATCCGATGTGATATATTCAAAGTATGATGAAATCTTCAATTGTGTATTTCTGCAGCTTATTTTAGCCACTTTTTTCTGGCCTCTTCATTGAGCTATCAAAGATTTCCACCTTCCTAATCAACATGTGTAAAAAATAGTTATTCTCTACATAAACACAGCGGAGCTATATCGGCCGCTAGGTCGCTTGTTTATACTTTCGTTCAACAAAGTGTCAAAATGCGTCAATGTTTTCCTGCCAATATTTAAACTTGCACTGCACTAAAATAACACATAAAACTTTTGACGTGCAAATAAGGCTGTAAAATTTGCCAGTGAAACTCCTTGGCCCTGGGGGCCTCGGAGTTTTACTAGCAAACTGTACCGTTAAATTCTGTAAATTGCCTCCTACTCGTCCGCTTACCTATAGGTAGTGTAGAACATCTGTGAGCAGAACTGCCCAATACATGTTTATAATTTACTTTGTGTGCATCCTTAATAACTATGCAGCTTTATGATAATTTGGGGGTGGGACTTGAAATATTGTGATTGGGGACTTGAAATTTTTTGAGGGTATTGATGGGGAGGAATCTAAAAACAAAATCATTCGCGATTCCTCCAGCACCCCACGTTATTTGTGAACGCAGCCTAATTTAGTATTAGCAAAGGAACATGTAGAATTTTCAGTGATAAAATTGGATGAGGTGTGTTACAAATAATATTGACTGGCAATATTCCAGTACAGCATACCTTTGTTTCCTTTGGGCCATCGAGTTGCCCCAAGACAGTCTGCTTCCCTTGGCTTATGGCCTCCTGAAACAGACTGTTTTTGGATGACTCTCAGGTCCTTGGGCAAAACACGTATGCTGTTGCCCTCCTTGCCAGTCAATATTTATATACAATATTCTCAGCTATCGTTTTGGTACTCAACTCACACGTAATGCCAAGACCAGTGAATATTCAGTAGTATACACAAACCCAGCTTGGAAATTGTATGAATGTTTAGTAGCATACACAGCCAGCTCTGAAACATGTGAGATTTAAGCGGTTCCATACATTTTCAACAAGTATTATGAAGTTAAGGCCATCTATTTCCAAATACAGCTCTGAAACATGTGAGATTCAAGTTCCATACATTTTCAACAAGTATTATAAAGTTAAGACCATCTATTTCCAAATACAGTTAATTTCACTGCTTTGTTTAAATATACCATGATAGTAGGCTATCGATTGAGAAAGTGAATTTGCAAAATTATTTACAGTGAAGTTTTCTTACTTTACAGTTGTATAAAGTGATGACAGCTGCCCATGATGAGAGAGTGTAAGAATTCTACACTGGTTGTATTTAAATATAGATCATTTTTTTCTGTGTTGTAGCAGCAATCCTTTCATCAAAGGAGTGAGACAGAGGGTAGTAGTTTTTCTGCAGCAAATTTTCCTGTCAAAAATAGTGTAACCGTAGTTTTACAACACCTGCACTATACAACCAGATGTCTTTTAGCTTGTGTTCCCTAATTAGTACTTTGTGTTTAGTATTAATTTCGGAAAGACTTCTTTAAATTCTAAAGCAGAGAAAATTACTAAGAATGAAGATACTGGTACAAAATTGTCACTTCAAAAGGCTGTAATGAATATGACGACACTTCTTTCCCACTGACCTGCTAAGCCACACCTTATTTCTGATTTGCTTCTATTTACTCTCTGGAATATTGGTATTTTAGAATGTGATATGATGGCTATATAAATTGTCCACTGAAATATTTTTGCATATTTCAGTCTCTGATTTTCTATTTGGAATTAAATATATTTGATTTTTTTGAACAAAAAAAAATGGAATGCATTAGATTACTGCTGCAATGAAAAAATGTTGTGGTCAAAAAATGTGGTTAAATCTTTTAAGTGACATTTTTGAAGAATTTTGATCAAAATGTATACAATCCAGAATGCTGACAACAGCTATTTTAACAACCATTCCTAGTAATATTAATAATTTGTTTGATTTCCTCCCACCTTCTGGTTCCACTACCGGTTCATATGTTTTATTAGATTTTGACTGAAAATTCCTACACACTTCAACAACAGAAAAATACTCTGGCAAAGAGCATGTAGTGCAATATGTTCAAGGGCAATACATTTCTGAAAGTTCAATGACAGTTTGCTATTTCAAAAGTCAATTGAGTTGTTTTGATATTCTGGTTTTCTGCCCACATATTTTGAAAGTAATGTTTTTATGCTTCTAAAGCTAGAGAGTTATTTAGGAAACTATTTGAAAGTCAAGCTGTGGAATTAAACTCTTCCATTGGGTATGGCATATCTAAATTGTATTTGTTTTGGAAAGATTACAAGACTTTAAGTCAAATGAAACTGGGGAGGGAGTCCATGGTATCAGTAAAATTTGTAATGTCTGCTGGTGGGAAGCATTGGCTTGGCACCTTGAATTTTACTCTTTTAACAGATAAAAAACAAAATCAACTGAAACAAGTTCTAGATATTTATCAAGAGTGATGTATTTTTAACTCAGAATCTTCCAGAATTGTATTCAGACAGATTCAAAATCATGTTTTCCTTGGATTAAATTGTATGTGAAATGGTTTATGATTGCTTACATACTTGTGAACAAGAACAGTGGCTTTGTCATATTCTGAATATATGTTCTGATAATTTTTTTAAATAGCCTACTTAAAAATAGGAGAATTGCTTTTTTTCATGGATTTTTGTGTTTTACTGCCATGCTTCAGATGCTATCAAGCCCCAAGAATCAAAACTATTGAAAAACACAGAAGACTCTGACAATTAGCAAAAAAAATAATCCTAGTGTTAACACTGACAGGAATTGTTAAATGAACTAATGCTATTTCAATGCAGCAGATAATGAAGTGAAACATTGAAAGCCTGCATGTGTCAAACAACCTCCAACATTTTAGAATTGACTCCTGAATTTTATTTCCAGTGGCAGCATTTTGCCACAGGAACTAAAAGATGATTTGTAGCCCTGACACATGTACAATGTTTGAAAATGTTTTTCACATTTTCCTGTAAAAATTTCAGTCTTCTTTGAAGTTGCTTGTCCAGGATGTCTGTAAATTGTTATGCAATGCTTGTATCTAAACTGCTTTGTTTCCCTGTGTGTCCTGGATGTCCTGGATGATCACTATTGCTATCACTTTAACCATAGACATACACCTCTACTGGCTATTGTTTTAACCAAATGATGTACTCTGTATTATCACATGCACTTGCCTATGTCCTCGCCAACAAAAAATATGGAATTTTATACCTTTGTCATTCTATGTCACAAAGACCTGGCTCATTAGTATCATCAATTTTGTTGCGTTGAAACTTTTATCTGCATCAACCTTCAATCCTTCAATGTGCCTGTCAATGTAAGCAAACAACATGATGGCCAGTATTTCTCCTGTGATTGAAATTTGAGCCTGACATGAAATTAAGTAATCATTAAAACCATGTACAATTATAATAATCTACCAATTGAAAGTACATCCTCTTGAGGCGATAACATCATTAACTTCCACCAATATAGGTACGAGCATTACAATTTCTTGTAACAAACACTTTTACTGCAAAACGATGCCTTTTTTCACAATTTTTCCAACTTTTTACAGTTTTATCTGCAAACAAGGCCCATATAAACAATTTACATATACGGTACGTTTGACTTCACAGGATAACACAACATAAGTCTCCAATTTTGCACATTACATTGTTTCCGTGAGTGTTCAAACCATGATCTGGATCATCACTATTACTGTCATTTTAGCCAATTAATGATCTATTTTAGACTGATGCAGAAAGAAAGCAGTAGAAGTCAAATTTGTCCCAAAGAATGCTTTATAGAGTTATTAGTACTTTGTGCCCTGTGGGCACAAGGTACTAATGTGATGGCGCGGCCCAATACGGCCAACATAGTGGGCCGTATGCTGTGGACGCAGGTATCTCAGAAACGCTTCAGTAACTTTTTCTGAAATTTGGTCTGGTGGTCACTTGGGCATGTATCTCAAACGGTCTTTTTTCTTTTTTTGATTGAATCATTTAAAGTCACTTTTTTAGCTTTTTTCTGAAAACCACTATTTTCACTTTTTCCTCAAAACCACTGATTTGATTATTGTGATGTTTGGCATGGGTGTTCGTATAGTTGAAATACCGTCAGAAATGTTCAAATTTGGTGATACATGCCTTACATTATTTTTAAACAATATTTTTATCCATTTTATTTTATATTTACTTGATGCTAAAGCTACCGTCTGCGCATGCGCACAACTGTAGGACAAAATCTGAGTTGAAGAATCGAAACGGACGCCATCTTGTTTCTCGGTATGGGCACATTTTTTACATTGTGAACGTTTCACTGTGTATTTCAACATGTTTTTTAGTTATGAAGTTGACAGTGATGCACTTTTGCAGCTGTCGTGTATTTTTGGTACGAAAGGCGCCTTGATCGACTGAAGAATGATGGCCTCCGTAGGCGATAATCACCGGTACTGGCAGGCATATCAGTTCTACTGAGGAAGTAATCCACTGGCCCGTATAGGTCAGGGGCTCACTTAGGGGAGAACACTTGATTTCTGGGGGGGGGTATGGAGGATTTCGAGGGAAAAAAATTGTCACCAGGTGAAATAAAAGAAAAAAATTAAGCCTGTAATGGCTTGAGAAAAAATATTCTCATAACAGACAGAAATAAAAAGGAATTGTCACAATGCTGTTGAAATGAGCAAAATTTTGGAAACTTCATTCTCATGTATTCTTTGCTGGCATGCTGCCAAAGGCACGCAAATGTTTTTCCACAAGTAATTCTTATGTGTTTTTTTTCCAGCACTTATGATATAAGCATTTACTACTGTACACCTCGGTACACTTGATGTTTTCCTTCCCTTTTCTGACCCAAGAAATCATGTTTCAGGATTTCTGTTGCAATATCACAATGGTATAGGCAATATCTAGATGGGACTATTTGACTTCTCTAAATTGTGAAAATTTAAAACACAAGATAGGAGTCAATAAACTAGTGTTAAAACCAATACATTATTCTCTCAATATAAATATGTTAGAAAGATTACAAGTTGACAATGAAAATTGAGGAACAACAAATACAATGAAATAGAGTGTGTGAGCCTTGTTTCTCTGACCACAAAAGATAACATCTCCCCTGAGAACTTAAAAGGAATTGACTGTTTTAAAGAAAAGCAGGTATAGTACTGATCACAGTTGATTTGCCAAAAAGTGTTCTATAATTTAAAGTTGTATATATAATAGACTTTCCATTTTGTTTGTCATTTGTTGGAATGTAAAATGAATAAATAAAAACATCCTGTGATATGTGAAACACTGGCTTAAATTTGAAAAATTGCACTGCTACTCCACTTGAAAAAAAAAATTGATGCAGGTCTGACTGTAGAAATAAAAAAATGCTGTCTCTCTAACAAAAAAAAGTTCCCATACCCACTTCCTGCATACCCCCCCCCCCCCCGAAATCAAATGGTCTCTCCTTAATATACGCATGCGCACATAACAAGTTAGCGTTGTTTTTCAAGGACTGCCATCATGATTCTCGGTCAGTTGCGGATTTTGAGGTTTTAAAGGTTTTAGCGTATATTTGATTGCTGTCACGATGTATTTTTGGGCACGAACCGCTCCTTCGATAGACTGAAGAATGATGGCCTCCGTACTCCCCAGTACCGGCGAATCCATTGCTTTTAATAGCGAGGCAATCCCACCGGCGGCCCGTACTAATAGCTGGTGAGAGCGAGGGAATGCTCTGTCCTTCTACCTCCGGCCTCCATGTCATAACAAACTAGCGTCTTTTTATGTTGATATACTGTCCTTTCGACACAGCGATAACTTTTAGTTTTCTGTTGCTTATTTTGGGTAATTTCGACAGTTGTGCATTGATTTTGACATCATCTTTCACTTAATAACCGTCGATGTCGGCAACTCGCTAGCCCTGCGTACGATGCTGTGTGTTAGGAACGCACACAGGGAATGCACTGCGTACACTGCGTACGTACGCAGGGCTAGCGAGAGAGTTGCCGACATCGACGGTTATTTACGAAAAGTGAATAAAAGACTGGCATTTTTGGAAGCGATCGAGTAGCTGAGGTGGGCAGGGATACGACTTGGGCCCAAGAACGCTGAATTTCGGCAGTAATTTGGCTTTTACGTCAAGTCCCAAAATGGATTTGAAGTCACCGACCCTACGTACGGGTCTTTGCAGGGCTGTGGTGAGCGGGGCGAATAGCTGTAGTGGAACACACAGCATCGTACGCAGGGCTAAATCCGACATGGTAATTTGGCATGATCATCAGATCATACATGATCCGAGATTGCACTTTAGCAAGGTCACGATAACTAATGTGTTTGTTTCACTGTCGTTTAATACCTATATTTCCACTAAAAGACCATTAGAATTTCCTCCTGGCTACTTTGAAATCGTGCACTGGCATGCATGTAGTTGTCAACATCACTATGCTTTAATGTACAGTAGACTCTCATACTATGAATATATCGACTGTCACTGCATGTGTGCAAATCACTCCATATCATATCAAAAAATGTAGTATTGCGACGTTTGAGCTGCCAGAAGCCAGAATTTACAGTTTACGAGAAAGTTATCTTACATGTAAAACTCAGTTCTACTATGAACAAAATGCAAGCTATGCTGTATAACTATCGTGAATAGCATAATATTTTGTACCTATCACCGTGTCAGAAAATCAGAAGGAAACAACCAGTCAGACAAACTGTGGTCAGGATGATACTGTCCAATTTTAATATTTGTCTCTCGGCACACACCAGATACTCATGACTGTAAAACAACATTTCCATATAATTGTATATTCAGTTTTTATATTTAGTTTGCTTTTCACCATATTGTATGTCCTTCCCTGCACTACATAATTCAAAATTAAATATTGTTTTGGCCTATACATACTTGAGGGGTAAGCTTATTTAGTCTCATACATTAAAGATGCACTGTTGACCTACAGAGTCCAAACTTTTTATCATTGTATTGTAGATAGGTGTACACTCCAAATACTAAGTACAAGTGTGGTGAGTGTAACAAGCAAATGTTTTTTAGTCAATGGTTCATATCAAGGTTGTTGATACTTAGAATCCACACTTGAACTTATGCTGGACCGGTAACCAACCAGTTCAAATAACTTTCATTTATGTCAAAACAATTTGACTTTTTGCCAAATTTCACATTTATGGCAATTAATAAACAGTAAGGAGGTACAAAGGACGTCGGTGCCCCCGGGCCCCATGTTGATGTGTGCCATTTTGTGTGAAATCTTTTCTGTCATCAGTATGTCTGATCCCAAGTTAGCTTCTAAGGAAACATGCCATGCCACTCACTGAAGAGTACATACAACCACAGCAAAGCAAGTGCATAGGTAACTGATTGTAATACAAACACTAATAGTAATTAATATGTAGTCTAACTTCGCCGTGTTTATCTATTCGTTGTCACTGTCAGTAAGAAATCTCAGCAGGGTGGCGTTAAATGGTACTGTCTTCAGGAAGTCCATGCCAAGTTGATTTCTTATATTTACGTTTGGCAAGGAGACTTCTCATATCTAAACCAAGCACCCCATGGTTTATTAGCTCTTTATCAGTAAAATAAAGATGCCACTTCTATACTTTAAGGTTTTCCAGTACTTGTTGCTATTGTAGTTTCTGTTTGTATTACAATCAGTTATCTATGCACTTGCTTTGCCGCAGTTGTATACCTCTCACTGAAGAAAATTGTAGATATTACGTGTAACAGTATAGGGCTATACCGGTATACCGTACTCAATGCAATGTAAATAAATTTAGTAACTGTTTCAAACAATTCAGGTGTAAAGTTAGAGGTATAATGTTTTAGATCTTCTTTATTTTAAGTTTAAAATGCTGCTTCAAAAAAATCCTAATATTTAAGGTAGCGGTAAAGGCTATTTTTGCACCAATTCTTTTCTCAGAGTTAAGGTCAAGTTTCAAGTGTTAGAATCAAGATATTTAGTTCAAATTTTCAGGATAACTCCCTCAGTTAATACTTTCTCCAAAGAATATAAAAATTGTATATTTGTAGCCATGATTTTGAAATATGACACCAGTCAATATTAAAATTTAATTTTTCATATTTTTTTTACATATTTGAATTTAATAATAATTGGATAGTACTTAATATTACCAAATTAGTTATAAATATGTTGACACTATTAATTGTAAGATTTGTACTGCAGGATTTGTAAATAAAATTTGTTTTTATGATTTTACATGGGTTTACATATCAAAAAATTATTAAAAAATTCTTTCAAATTTCAAAATGTGATTTTTCAAAAAGTACTTCAAATACAGGAAAATTGTGCCATACAAATCTTATGTGTAACCTTGTTAATAGGCTGTAAAAATTCCATGTCCATTCAAAGGTTGGATTAATTGGCATAAAATTACGGTATGTAGGAAAACTGTTATTCTGTCAAAAATGTTGAAAACAAGCCACATTTGCACCCCTCTTTTGAAGTCACAGAGCAGTCTTTTTGGTTAATCTCACTTTTGACACCTCTTTGACACTCAAAGAATCTAAAAATGCATTTACAATAGCAGTCACGCATTCTGAATACAAGCACTGCCTTGTCAAACTTTCCTGAAAAACAGTAAAAAATGACTTTCCCTTTTCAAACATTTTTTTAAAAGCTAGGGGACCTCTACCATAGTTAATACACTAAGGACTCCCCAACTTCCTCTTATTTGGTCAGTTTTTCAGAAGATTCAACGAGCTATAACTCTGCAATGCCTATTACCCCGAATGTCTAGTTATTTTATTCCACAGAGAAAGTTGACTACTTTTATATTTTAATAGTTTTATTGAAGTTTATAACTGACGCTCTAGCCTTTACCGCTACCCTAACCAGATTGATCTGCCATAATATTTTTGTAAAATAAGTAAGCAGAAGCTGAGGAAATATCAACAACAAGAGTTGAAGTAGGTGATTGTACTGTTACAAGATTACTGTTTTGAGACAAGAAGTTGAAGTAATTTGTATATAAAATACATTGCCCTCGCCATGTAGCAGTGCAGAATGTAAATTCTCCTATTTCCTGTGCATTCATTACGATTACTCTATTTTTAGGGACAATAAATATATCATGACAGTTTTGTTACCCTGTGGAAGTGTAACATTATAAGTGACACTGATGATTTTATCATGTAAGCATTTAATCTATCAAACTGGATGGAGTTGACTTTTGTAGACTCCCAACTGTGGTGTGTCAGAATAAGTGTGAGTAGCAGCTTTCACAGTGAGTCACCCTAGATTGGGTGTACCTTTGAAATTATTTCAGTCACTGAGACTAAGAATTCATGAAGCTGCATAGGACAATTAAATGTCACATCACACATGTGGATGAATTTAGTTAAGTCAAGAATTTTGGTCAGAAAAGAAGGGCACTGCAGGCTGCTATGATAAAAATGATGGAAAATTACAACATCTGTATATGGATATGTAAATTCTGCTTTTCTAAAATGAATAAGACATGATCCACAGAAATTTAATTTGATGATTATATTAAAGAAAAATTTTTATCTCTATGATTATTTGAAAGATCACCAAGAGAGATTAAGAGTGTAATGCAATGATGACCAAAATGTACTGAGTGGCAAAATTTAGGACATTGTAATGGGCTAAATTGAGCTAGCACTGGTGACTACCCAAAGTCTAGTGTGTGATGAGCAGAACATGCTGGTGTCTTTTTTGAATCTGACAGTATATTCTGACAATTTCCGTTGACCATATCAGTGTATGAAGTAGGTTATTGATATCTGTTACTGATAAACTGTTGCAATATATGCAACGCCTTGAATATAATTATTACGGCCTTATAATATCTACACTGATCCTATCACATGTATCATTTGTGTCACAGCTTGAGTGAGTTACATTCCGTTCAAATTATTCTTAGTTGTGTTTAATAGAAGTCACTGTTTTCATGGAGTTATATCATCATCAAGTGTAAAAGTGTTAGGTCAAGTTCACCATCAGGTGCTAGCTGTAGCCGTTCTGGTCACATTCACCTTGTCAAAGAGATTTCATAGCTTGTATGTGTTTGTAAATTTACATTGCTGGTATTCATTTGGAAAAATATCTTTCAAACAAATTAATCAGAAGTATTCAAAAAATGTTTGTTACATTGAAAAAACATGAAAAACCTACAGTATTTCTGACTTTAAGGATTTTAATTTTGCCCGCCACAAAGCCTTACATAATTCCATCTTTTTCTATCTGATTTGAACTCGCATCATTCAGTATCTACTCAGTAAGCAATGAATCTGTAATCAAAACCTTTCAGCTACATCTTCAACTTTTCAAATACCAATTTAAATTGTGGCAATGTTAATGGCGACCTCTTGACACAGCTGAAGTTCAATGAAGCGCTGACACATACTGGCAAATACACTCTGGTACAAATTGCAGACAAATGTAGCCAAAGCTATATCAATGCTATTGAAAACTTGAATTGGGTTATGATTCAAACATACTTATATTTCAAATTGCCAATCCATTTATTCAGTCTTCGTCCTCTGTACACACATTGTGGTACTTGTATATCTTTTATGCGTACATCTTGAGTGTTCACAAAAAGCTCTTAACAATTCATTCATATGGCAATATTATTAAAGGTTGCTTCTTTTATAAAGCGATATCAGGTTTTCAGTTAATCTATATTTGTGCATTCTGTAGTGCAATGAATTGTCCCTTGAAAGTGTGTATTTTATTTTTGTGCCACCATGTGTTGAGGAAGATATTTTGTTTCAGATCATGAGTTGTAGGGATTGAGGAGACAGTGCAAGGAAAAAGAAAAGTCCAAAGTCCTTTGTGTAGTTGTGGGGCTAGATATAGATGATTCAAACACTGATGTAGACCATGTTGTTTTAAAGTAAAGTGTAAGTTGTTCACTTTATTGGTTACCGCAAATATCAAAGTGATCAAAACACCGTAGTCAAAAGTTGTTACAAGATGATTCTTCTCACCATCTTACAGATTCAAACCTTGTTATCATCTCTTGGTGGTAATTTGATGAATTAATTTAAAGCTGTTGTACTAGTTATAATGTGATTGTGAATGGTTGACGGCTTTCAATTACATAAAAACACTACACTTTTGGTCTATTTTTCTGGATCAGTAGGATTTTCATGCATGTTGCTTTCAAATATGTAAGCAAGCTTACATGATGTAAATAGATGTCAGCTTATAGGCACCCTTGGGAACCCTTGGGACTATTTATTGTGACATACATCATACTTGATCAGGGAATAAAAATTAGAAACAAAGATTTAAGAAATAATGGTATACTTTCTTTTATCTCAAGATACAAATATAACTGTACACGTACTGTACTGCCATGATCCTGCTTAATTGGCAGTCAAAATGATGTTACGTATTGTCAGTATTTACAATATGTGTCACTTTGTAACATTATTGTAAATCTCCTGCATAGTTATGTTGCTGATGTGTATTTACATTAAACTACACTATTAAATGCATCAGGAAGATGCTGGACGTCAGAAAAAAGTGATTGACTTGCTGAGCAAGCATATGATATACACTTATGATGATACATGTATGCCAGCTTTCAGCAAGTGTTGATGGTTGCTGATCTGTTGTCACAATGATTGCACTTTGAGGTCAGAATAAAGCTATTAATCAAAGTTCCTCGTCTTCTTTCCATACTCATTATAACCACAGTTTGAAACATGGTGCCACTCAAAGACAATGTTAATTTCTTAGTATTCATTTTATCATGTAAGCATTTAATCTATCAAACTGGATGGAGTTGACTTTTGTAGACTCCCAACTGTGGTGTGTCAGAATAAGTGTGTGTAGCATCTTTCACAGTGAGTCACACCTAGATGGGGTGTACCTTTGAAATTGTTTCATTCAGTGAGACTAAGAATTCATGAAGCTGCATATGACAATCAAATGTCACATCACACATGTGGATGAATTTAGTTAAGTCAAGAATTTTGGTCAGCAAAGAAGGGCACTGCAGGCTGCTATGATAAAAATGATGGAAAATTACAACATCTGTATATGGATATGTAAATTCTGCTTTTCTAAAATGAATAAGACATGATCCACAGAAATTTAATTTGATGATTATATTAAAGAAAAATTTTTATCTCTATGATTATTTGAAAGATCACCAAGAGAGATTAAGAGTGTAATGCAATGATGACCAAAATGTACTGAGTGGCAAAATTTAGGACATTGTAATGGGCTAAATTGAGCTAGCACTGGTGACTACCCAAAGTCTAGTGTGTGATGAGCAGAACATGCTGGTGTCTTTTTTTGAATCTGACAGTATATTCTGACAATTTCCGTGGACCATATCAGTGTATGAAGTAGGTTATTGATATCTGTTACTGATAAACTGTTGCAATATATGCAACGCCTTGAATATAATTATTACGGCCTTATAATATCTACACTGATCCTATCACATGTATCATTTGTGTCACAGCTTGAGTGAGTTACATTCAGTTCAAATTATTCTTAGTTGTGTTGTAATAGAAGTCACTGTTTTCATGGAGTTATATCATCATCAAGTGTAAAAGTGTTAGGTCAAGTTCACCATCAGGTGCTAGCTGTAGCCGTCCTGGTCACAGTCACCTTGTCAAAGAGATTTCATACCTTGAATGTGTTTGTAAATTTACATTGCTGGTATTCATTTGGAAAAATATCTTTCAAATAAATTAATCAGAAAGTATTCAAGAAAATGTTTGTTACATTGAAAAAACATGAAAAACCTACAGTATTTCTGACTTTAAGGATTTTAATTTTGCCCGCCACAAAGCCTTACATAATTCCATCTTTTTCTATCTGATTTGAACTCGCATCATTGAGTATCTACTCAGTAAGCATTGAATCTGTAATCAAAACCTTTCAGCTACATCTTCAACTTTTCAAATACCAATTTAAATTGTTGCAATTTTGATGGCGACCTCTTGACACAGCTGAAGTTCAATGAAGCGCTGACACATACTGGCAAATACACTCTGGTACAAATTGCAGACAATGTAGCCAAAGCTATATCAATGCTATTGAAAACTTGAATTGGGTTATGATTCAAACATACTTATATTTCAAATTGCCAATCCATTTATTCAGTCTTCGTCCTCTGTACACACATTGTGGTACTTGTATATCTTTTATGCGTACATCTTGAGTGTTCACAAAAAAGCTCTTAACAATTCATTCATATGGCAATATTATTAAAAGGTTGCTTCTTTTATAAAGCGATATCAGGTTTTCAGTTAATCTATATTTGTGCATTCTGTAGTGCAATGAATTGTCCCTTGAAAGTGTGTATTTTATTTTTGTGCCACCATGTGTTGAGGAAGATATTTTGTTTCAGATCATGAGTTGTAGGGATTGAGGAGACAGTGCAAGGAAAAAGAAAAGTCCAAAGTCCTTTGTGTAGTTGTGGGTGCTAGATATAGATGATTCAAACACTGATGTAGACCATGTTGTTTTAAAGTAAAGTGTAAGTTGTTCACTTTATTGGTTACCGCAAATATCAAAGTGATCAAAACACCGTAGTCAAAAGTTGTTACAAGATGATTCTTCTCACCATCTTACAGATTCAAACCTTGTTATCATCTCTTGGTGGTAATTTGATGAATTAATTTAAAGCTGTTGTACTAGTTATAATGTGATTGTGAATGGTTGACGGCTTTCAATTACATAAAAAACACTACACTTTTTGGTCTATTTTTCTGGATCAGTAGGATTTTCATGCATGTTGCTTTCAAATATGTAAGCAAGCTTACATGATGTAAATAGATGTCAGCTTATAGGCACCCTTGGGAACCCTTGGGACTATTTATTGTGACATACATCATACTTGATCAGGGAATAAAAAATTAGAAACAAAGATTTAAGAAATAATTGTATACTTTCTTTTTATCTCAAGATATAAATATAACTGTACACGTACTGTACTGCCATGATCCTGCTTAATTGGCAGTCAAAATGATGTTACGTATTGTCAGTATTTACAATGTGTCACTTTGTAACATTATTGTAAATCTCCTCCATAGTTATATTGCTGATGTGTATTTACATTAAACTACACCTATTAAAAGCATCAGGAAGATGCTGGACTTCAGAAAAAAGTGATTGACTTGCTGAGCAAGGATATGATATACACTTATGATGATACATGTATGCCAGCTTTCAGCAAGTGTTGATGGTTGGTTATCTGTTGTCACAATGATTGCACTTTGAGGTCAGAATAAAGCTATTAATCAAAGTTCCTCGTCTTCTTTCCATACTCATTATAACCACAGTTTGAAACATGGTGCCACTCAAAGACAATGTTAATTTCTTAGTATTCATTTTATCATGTAAGCATTTAATCTATCAAACTGGATGGAGTTGACTTTTGTAGACTCCCAACTGTGGTGTGTCAGAATAAGTGTGTGTAGCATCTTTCACAGTGAGTCACACCTAGATGGGGTGTACCTTTGAAATTGTTTCATTCAGTGAGACTAAGAATTCATGAAGCTGCATATGACAATCAAATGTCACATCACACATGTGGATGAATTTAGTTAAGTCAAGAATTTTGGTCAGCAAAGAAGGGCACTGCAGGCTGCTATGATAAAAATGATGGAAAATTACAACATCTGTATATGGATATGTAAATTCTGCTTTTCTAAAATGAATAAGACATGATCCACAGAAATTTAATTTGATGATTATATTAAAGAAAAATTTTTATCTCTATGATTATTTGAAAGATCACCAAGAGAGATTAAGAGTGTAATGCAATGATGACCAAAATGTACTGAGTGGCAAAATTTAGGACATTGTAATGGGCTAAATTGAGCTAGCACTGGTGACTACCCAAAGTCTAGTGTGTGATGAGCAGAACATGCTGGTGTCTTTTTTTGAATCTGACAGTATATTCTGACAATTTCCGTTGACCATATCAGTGTATGAAGTAGGTTATTGATATCTGTTACTGATAAACTGTTGCAATATATGCAACGCCTTGAATATAATTATTTCGGCCTTATAATATCTACACTGATCCTATCACATGTATCATTTGTGTCACAGCTTGAGTGAGTTACATTCAGTTCAAATTATTCTTAGCTGTGTTGTTATAGAAGTCACTGTTTTCATGGAGTTATATCATCATCAAGTGTGAAAGTGTTAGGTCAAGTTCACCATCAGGTGCTAGCTGTAGCCGTCCTGGTCACAGTCACCTTGTCAAAGAGATTTCATACCTTAACTGTATTTGTAAATGTACATTGCTGGTATTCATTTGGAAAAATATCTTTCAAATAAATTAATCAGAAAGTATTCAAGAAAATGTTTGTTACATGGAAAAACATGTAAAACCTACAGTATTTCTGACTTTAAGGATTTAATTTTGCCCGCCACAAAGCCTTACATAGTTCCAACTTTTTTTGATTTGAACTCACATCATTTAGTATCTATTCAGTAAGTAATGAATCTGTAATCAAAACCTTTCAGCTACATCTTCAACTCTTCAAATACCAATTTAAATTGTTGCAATTTTGATGGCGACCTCTTGACACAGCTGAAGTTCAATGAAGCGCTGATACATACTGGCAAATATACTCTGGTACAAATTGCAGACAAACGTAGCCAAAGCTATATCAATGCTATTGAAAACTTGACATTGGGTTATGATTTAAACATACTTATATTTCAAATTGCCAATCCATTTATTCAGTCTTCGTCTCTGTACACACATTGTGGTACTTGTATATCTTTTATGCATACATCTTTAATGTTCACATAAAAAACTCTTGACAATTCATTCTTATGGCAATATTATTAAAAGGTTGCTTCTTTTATAAAGCGAGATCAGGTTTTCAGTAAATCTATATTTGTGCATTCAGTAGCACAATGAATTGTCTCTTGAAAGTGTGTATTTTATTTCAGTGCCACCATGTGTTGAGGAAGACATTTTGTTTCAGATCATGAGTTGTAGGGATTGAGGAGACAGTGCAAGGAAAAAGAAAAGTCCAAAGTCCTTTGTGTAGTTGAGGGCGCTAGATATAGATGATTCAAACTCTAATGTCAACCATGTTGTTGTAAAGTAAAGTGTAAGTTGTTCACTTTATTGGTTACTGTAAATATCAAAGTTATCAAAACACCGTAGTCAATAGTTTGTTACAAGATGATTCTTCTCACCATCTTACAGATTCAAACCTTGTTATCATCTCTTGGTGGTAATTTGATGAATTAATTTAAAGCTGTTGTACTAGTTATAATGTGATTGTGAATGGTTGATCGGTTTAAATTACATAAAAACACTGCCCTTTCTTGTCTACTTTTCTGGATCAGTAGGATTTTCATGCATGTTGCTTGCAAATGAATCATGTTAGCAAGCTTACATGATGTAAATAGATGTCAGCTTATAGGCACCCTTTGGAACCCTTGGGACTATTTATTGTGACATACATCATACTTGATCAGAGGATAAAAAATTAGAAACAAAGATTTAAGAAATAATTGTATACTTTCTTTTTATCTCAAGATATAAATATAACTGTACACGTACTGTACTGCCATGATCCTGCTTAATTGGCAGTCAAAATGATGTTACGTATTGTCAGTATTTACAATGTGTCACTTTGTAACATTATTGTAAATCTCCTCCATAGTTATATTGCTGATGTGTATTTACATTAAACTACACCTATTAAAAGCATCAGGAAGATGCTGGACTTCAGAAAAAAGTGATTGACTTGCTGAGCAAGGATATGATATACACTTATGATGATACATGTATGCCAGCTTTCAGCAAGTGTTGATGGTTGGTTATCTGTTGTCACAATGATTGCACTTTGAGGTCAGAATAAAGCTATTAATCAAAGTTCCTCATCTTCTTTCCATACTCATTATAACCACAGTTTGAAACATCATGCCACTCAAAGACAATGTCTTAGTATTCATCCAGTGCATATAATCATTTGGCATGCAAGTCAAGTGCATGGCCAAATATTCATGACAGGCTTCACAAAGATTTGAAATCTTCCAAGTGGAGTTATTGATTTACTCTGCAGATAACTTTTGACATGAATAGTAATAATACAAGTCTTGCATTGAACTATGGCCAAGTACTGTGTCAATAGCAAAGCAGTTTGTCACAGTGCCCCAAGGTATGCTAGGATGTGCGTTTTGTTTTCAAGAGTGAAAAGTGAGTTCTCCTGTCAGTTGATATCATCATTTTGTTTCATCTGTCGACTCCACAATTAACAATTCTTTTAACAGATTATTATTTCATTTTGTCTTTCAGAGTATTTGGCCGCACAGTTAGGTAAGCCAAAGCTGTTCCAAATTCTTTTGTTTATTTCCATCACGTCTATTCCATCCCTGCACTTGTCACATTTTAGTGTTGATATAAAGTCAGTCTGAACCAGAAACAAACCGAAGATTCATTTAAAAGCAATGATGCATCACATCAAAAACAAAAAAGTGTAAATATCAATGATGATTGCAAATAATTTTTGTATGGACAGTGTGTAGAATAATCAGGATGTATAAATTATGACTGAGGAAGTGTGACCTCATCCGTGGACATTTTTTAAGTCCATGCCTCATCCCACTAGTGGTTTGTATCTCTTTTTGTTATGTTGTCAACAAGGATTTTAAAGCAGTAGTTAAAATGGTCTGTTTATGTTTTTCACAAATCATTCTGTCCCATTAATAGACTTCACAGTCAGACTTCTGCGTTGTGGGTGGCAGTGAGTGATATAACACTGGAAATAGCTTGCAATGGGCTATCTTGAATTAAACATGGATTAAGAACGTCATTGGTAACAGTGTCATTGTCATAGTTTGTATCAGAAGAGGCATCATTGTTGGAATTATAAACTTACCTTTGAAAATACAAATGAAATGTTTTTCTGCAAGTTTTTCAAAGTACTTTCAATTCAGTTTGTTTTACAATATCAAGGATATGGGAATGTAATCATGAAGTTGATGAAATGGTGATGCATTAATTCTGCAAGTGTGTTAATTGTGTCAGTATGGATATATTGTAATTTCTTAGAAGTGTGGACATTGGTCTGAATGACATGTATTCCCATGGACGTCTACACTGTACTGTATTCAAATGAGTGTTTTTGAAATGAAGAATTCCTGTATGTAGTAAAGCCATAATACAAAGAAATCTGTTAGATTCCAAGCATTCACATTATGAATTGATGGAACTGAAATGGGTAATTGAACTCATTCAGATCACCACATACAGACTTGAAGTGAGAATGGTGGGTTACTATGGTATATCCTGTAAAGCTCTAACCTGTAATCAAATTTTGTTGAGTCTATTCTTGGGTAAAACTAATATCACAAAGCTAGGTATTTGTTGTGTTGGGATTTTCTCATGGGCAAAATGGTTTGGGAAAGTTCTAGTGTGGGATATTTGCAAAATGGAATGTTAATAGACATCTCAGTACAGAATTTTTTTCATCAGATGCAAGGAACAAAATCTACTGGCCACACTTTGCATGGGATGCATAGTACAATAATAGAGTTTACAATGTAAAGGTGTAATGATTGTGAAATTACTAAACTTTGTTATAAAAACATAATGACTGTAATGTGACTATCAGAGATCTAACTACTGTATATTTTCGGAAAATTTGACCCACTGAGCTCAATATTTGTAACATTAGATCTATAAATATTGTACAGAGAGCAAATGTTGTTGGTCTATATCACAGTATGCCAACAGCATAGGTGCATATAAGTTATTAGTAATCAATAGGGGAAACTTACCAAAAGTTTTCTGATTGTTTTGTGATAATTTTGTAAAGATGAAAAAAATTGTAGAATTTCCAAATTATCAGTCACAATACCTATAGCTACACATATATATTGTAGACATTATGAAATTAGGTTGCACTTTTTATGTCTTCTTGATTTTCCTAACTGCTAGTTGCATGATTTTCTCTTGCCATTCAAAGAAACTTGTTTTCAAAAGTCAATATTCCTGTTGCAATTACACTGTATTCAAAGTGCACAGTGTGACTATTGAAAAGTGGATTAATTCTGGCATGATCAATTGAATAAAATACTGATTACATCCTACAGACAGTGTTTAAAGACCTAACAACTCATGTTCCAGCAGGTAGCTTTGTGATACCAGGTTGATGCATTACAACAAATGTAGCAAAGAGAAAATGACTTTTCTCTAACGCCTATACATGTATGTCTCAATGTGTTGTCAGGAGGATAAATTTCAGATCAAAAGTGTTTGCTTGCTCACCTGGAACAAATTTAAGAAAAATAGAAGTTGGAAGCAGTTTTATGAGTTGAGGGCGCTACAGAGTAGGCTGTAAGAAAATCAGTGAAAAGGAAATAGCGTTATTTCAATTGTGACTTTATAGACCGTACCATTAAGACTGAAAAACTTTTTTTATTTTGTGGCAAGACTATGGTTTTCTATTTACAAACTAGGTCTCTTATACTTATTAATACTTTTATCATTTTCTCAGAAGCAGTACTTGTCAAAATACTCAAAAGAACAAGGTTATCTTCATTGAAATTGTTGTTCAGGTACTATCTGTAACCTAAAATACGATGTTAGCTGGGCCAAAATTGTGCACTTTGGCATGAAAGCAGTCCAGCGTAATGTGTTTCACGGGTAGTTTAATCACGCTAGGATAACTATCCTGTACAGGTTTTATCATTTGCCGATTAGTCTCCCATGTCAAATATGTTTTAAATGGTAAATGTTTCCATTGAGTTACCAAGGATGAAAAACAGGTGTTGCTAAAGGTACTTACATTAACTGACAGGCACACCTTGATTTACATTGATACTAAAAGAAATATAAAAGTGCAAAACTTTATTGTTGACAGTTGTTCAGTAAAGACTTTGCTGAAATTGAATATCTGTAGTAGTTCTGTTGCTATCATATGACAAGTCCGGGTTATGTCCATAGAGAGGATATTACGATTGACCAATCAGCAAACCTACCGCCGCCAACGTCATGAATAATTAACCATGCAAACCTTGGCTCCTACATTGCAACAAGTTTGGAACTTTTCGGCTTGATTTCGCCCTTTATTTTTAGCACTGGGTAGTTTTTTAGATATAGACGTAACGCACAATGTTCAGTACGGTCGAGATGGTGACCGACACAAGTGGTTAGTACATTGAAAATACTTATTCGGATGAATTTCCTGGCCGGTACGGCTCCTAGAAATCAGCATTTGACCCTCGTAAATCTACAGTGAGTTATTTGTCGCCAAATATCGCCTATTTTTGGTCAAATTTCAATTTAACCTTGCCATCTGCAGTATGGAGAATGTTTCAAGCTTTGCAAAGATGGGTCAACTGTTTTAGTCGGTCATCGGAGCACGATGGAGCACGATTTTTTCGATCACCATGCGTTGCCCGGTACGATTGACCCTTCGCTCAGAAAAACGCGCGCCGGATCAATCGCCGATAAGTTAACCAAAAGCTGGAAAAGAGAACGTAAAACGTCCAATAACTCTTTGTCGAATATGGTCAAGGGTAAAGAAACTCAGAAAACTATTCCTGAAGAAATCTTACAATTTTTAACACGGTAGAACGTCGCCAATCGACTGGAGCTAAGATACTTCCGGGTAGCCAACAGTCTCACTCGATCGGTGGATCTGTCCGGTCAAATCGCGATCTGAACAAAGTGAACCAACGTAACCTTTGACCCTTGTTACATATACAGTACGTGATTGGTTCTTGCCTTAATTTCATTACATATATGGTACGCCATTGGCTCTTCCCTACTATCCTCTATATGGACATAACCCGGACTGATGACAATTGTCGTAGTTTCATTTCATCATGTTGATGATATGGAATGGAATATTGTATGTACCTGACACAGCAATGCAATTGGTCTAGCAAAAGAACTTTCACAATGTGGGAATCCAGCAGGACATGTACACGATATAGAAAGCAAAACAAATTTATCTGAGGATCCATTCATTCAGCCTTAGAGCATGGTGAAATTTAAGCGATTGACAATTTCATATGTGACATTCTTTAAGAGTAAGTATGCACCTGTTGACTCTTCAAAGTACTACCAAAGTGTCACAAATGGTCCCTGAATTTCAATGCAAGTATCAAAAGATTGCCTCAAGAAATAAAACATCTATCCTTGACACATGCGAAATTTTCGAAAATCTTTTTCTCCTTTCCCTTGCAAAACTGTCAGTCTCCTCTATAGGTGGATGCCAAGGATGTCTTCAAATTGTTATGATACACTTGTACATAAATCTGTTTTATATGCCTATGAGTTTATGGATGATCTATCGCTGTCAATTTAACCATGGACAGAAGTCTTCCCCTCTACTGTCTATGCTATAACCAAATGACGTACTTTGTATTGTCACAGAAAAATCTGGTGGATGTCATCTCTGTGATGCATATGTTAACATGTTGTTTTGTCATGAGCTGTTTGTTTTCGCTCACCTGTGTTTCATCCCACATTAAGCTGGTCATTGCACCCGCATTGTGCAATATAAATTTGACATGTTGTTGACTCAAGAGAGTCCTCTTTGACTCAACAATTTTACATGCTATGTGTACATGTATACTGGCTGCACTAGTACTCAAGAAAAGTTCTAAAAACATCAGTTTCGGCACTAACAGTTTAGAAATTTAGAAAATTATAGGGAAAACTGAAACTGATACTTGTGTGTTGATCATGTTAGTATGATCATTTCAGTAAGTAACAGTGATAAGCTTACCAGACAACATGTAACATAAATTATAGTAAATATCTCTAAAAAACATCATTGGAGTGTTTAGTGTGTGTATTAATTCAGAAGCAAACAGCAAAAATTGCTTTGTTCAACTTTTGACTGTGTTTGTCCGCTGATCTTTGCTATCATGTGATATGGGGATAACTTTTAGATCATTAGAAAAGATATGTAACACCCACATTTGATTAACACCCACTTAGCTCAGATGGATGTATTCATAGTGAGCTGCATATTATGGTTGTCACATTATATGAATGTATCATCCTCTGGATAAGTGTTAGAAGCAAGTGTCTCAGTACCGGTATGTATGGCACAATTAGTGTACCTGGTGTCAGTGAATGTTCAGTGAAAGACTGCTCATCAGTAAATTTTCTAAGAGTGTACATGTACATGTACGCTGGACGTGGTTTGTGAGCAGTCTGAAATGCAGTTTTTGGTCTGAAAATAAACTTGAATTACTAACATAGACACAGTACCACCATTGCTTTACTCAATTGCAGGCTGGACAGCTCTCTAAAAATATCATGGAATCTGTAACCTCTCATAGATTAATTCCTGTAGCACAAGTTATCATCCAGTGAACAGATTCTTATAACAGCCTAGTTAGTCTTCGCCTAAAATAAATCATTACAGACACAGAAAAATTGAATCTCTCTGAGATGGCATTTAGGGCCATAATTTTGCAAGCACAATTAATTACGTAATATGTTCTGTTATTTCCTGCTCCAAACCATCAGAATCCTTCCATACTTCAGTACATTGAAGCAATTTAGCCCATGATTTATCCTTGAAGGAACAAACAGGTTCATTTCTTTTTTTCTTCGCGACGTGGCATACACACTGCATATTGGCAAGGGCGGCCATCTTGTTCGTCTATATATTGGATCACGCGATTGAAATGTCATCGAAGTCACCAATGAGAACGTTTGTTGCTCTCGAGAAACACACTAATGACCTTTTACCCCTATTTGCATCTACTTCGTTTTTTGGGACTTTTTGGTTTAATTCTACGCCCCTCTCAGATTGAACAATTTGTTTTCTATATCTTTTGGGCAAGTATTTGTCATTTCAATCGTTTATAACTTCCAAATTCGATTTAGTTCCATTTTTGAAACGATAGATCTGGTCGGCCCATGGACTATGTATAGTCATAGTGGAAAAGTGTCAGGACCTTGCATCTATTATATTCTACTTCTCCTTTTAGTGTCAGGTCCTTTTGCTATGATATAGTGTTTAGTTCTCTCTCTCTCAGGCCTGCTTGTACTGATTTTGAAAATGTTGTCCAGGTTGCATTAATAATCTGTTGCATTCACTCTACCAAGTTTATTGAGGTTATATAAAAAAAGATATTTGAGAGTCAAAGACTTAACTAGTCGTGATGCTTATTGAGGATTTAACTTAAAAAAAGGAAGAGTAACTTATAAATATCAAGTTCATTATGTTTTGAAGTTTCTTGTTTTCTTGAAGCTGTTTTATTTCTGCACTCTCAGTATTGACATAGTTATACTGGTACAAGAGATTTTAGACTTGACAAGAGAGATTACTTGAATATGTAGCTCCATGTTTTGCTGAAGAAAATGTTTGTCTGTGTGGCTACTCTGTCACCCATCTTGTGGTCTTTACATCATGTAATGTTCAACTTTGTTTACTCTTGAAATTGATTTGACTCATTAAAAGAAATTACAGTCCTGTCACAAAGAATCAATAAAATTTGATGGAATTTTCTAGTACTGACCACTTGCAATGGTTCTTCAGGAGTCCATGGACATATTGGAGTGGTATGAGGTCATTGTCCGAGTCTTTTAAACTGTTGTAGAATCAACGCTGTGTACATTATGTGAATAAAAACAATCTGTAAACAAACTGGTTGCTTGATAAACTTTCTTGCCAATTAGAAAAATGATGGAAACACCATTTGTTGTACCAGTATGCAGCTAAGTTTGGTTTATTTCATTCAATATTTGTTACCATTGTTTTTAACAAATTATCATTTCATTTTGTCTTTCAGAGTGGGAAAAGGCATATCAAGGTAAGACAGAACTGTCTCAGCCTATCATTTACTAGCATGCTCATTCCATCCACACACTTCTCACACTGATCAACCCAGCTTCTTGGAAGCTGTTATCCAATTGGGTGGCTGAATCTGACCGTTATAATTGAATAATACAAATAGGCTCCCTAAGTTGCTGTGAATAGTGACAATCGACCAATCAGATAGAATCTTCTGAGGACGCTGCACATCAGCAGCACTGCAGTGTTGATACAAATTCAGTCTGACACTTTCAAGATATATAGCAGGATTATTGTAATCTGAATATTGATATATACCATTGACAGAAATGTCATAGGGGAAATGGATTTGCTGTGTGGTTTATATTTGATATAAATGAGATATCTTTGAATGACAACAATCTGAACTTTAAAAACAAATTACATGAAAACTTACATTTATATATTATGTTTCATAATTAAATGTTTCCACAGTGCTGGCAGTTTTTTTTTTTTTTTATATCAAACGTTAAATTGCTCTTGAAACAGTGGTATATTACTAAGTGTAGCTTAATTGATTTATACAACTCATATGCTTCCATGGATATCTACACATCATAAAAAAAATTTGTATATTAAGTTTTACAATTGTAGCTTGATTTATATGAGTTTATACTGCTTCCATATATATCTGCACACCATATCAGAGTGAATGTGTTTTCTCAAATAGGGAATTTGCATGTCCAACATAGCAATGAATGAAAGAAATCTTTGACATTGAAGTGTTCTCATGATGAATTGTTGACACTCAAATGATTTGTTGAATGCAGTAGAGAATCACAGCCCTTTGGTTTGAAGGGTATCCCTGTTAATAATGACGCCATATACCATATATTTCTTCTGTAAAAGTAGTGTGTTTGTGTCATTGAAGAACTCATTAAAATGTGGTAGAATTTTCTTCTACTTTGTATATACTGATACTTGCAGTGGTTCTGCAGTGTGCATAGGCAGAGTGATGGCATGTCTTTGTCTTAGTATTTCAAAGTATGCTAGAACTTTTGCTGTGTCAAAATGAAGAATTGTTGGTGAATATCAGCATTGGCATCAAAGGATACATTTTGTTATTGATATCAATTAACAACAAATCTAATATTGTTCTCCAGTGCAGAAGCTTTTTTCTCCAATATTAGATTATTTGGTTTGTTGTGATATAATAAGATAAAATTATGTGTAGAAAAAGAGTAAAGGAAATTTCTTGTAGTCTTGCCAACTACCAAAAATGAAAGGATTGCTGTGCAAGTGTGTGGCTTAAGTTGTTTGATTTGAAGTTTTTTCGTCAATTTATTTAACATTTGTCACAACTTTTTACAACAAAATATCATTTCATTTTGCCTTTCAGAGGTACATGTACAGAAGTCTGGAAAAGGTAAGCGAAAACTGTCCAAAATACATTTTGTCTTATCAGTCAACTTTACAGTGAGACTTCAACTTCACAATTTGTTGGGTATGATGGATTTCCTGTGTGTATTTTTTCATCTGTAATAAAAGTACATGAAAACTGAAATAATTTTTATGAAGTTTTTCACAAAGCAGTTTGGTTTGTTGTGATATCAAAGAGATGAAGTTGTAAAGTATGAATTACAAAAACTTTGAATAATTGTAAATTGACTTAATATGACATAATAAGCCTATTAATTCAATGTCAAGGAAATATTGTCTCTATGAAAATCTTGAAGATGTGGTTGTAATCCAATGATGACCATTAAACCTTTAACTTTAATTTCTCAATCAATAGAAGTGTAATATGCTAATTAAAACTAAAAAAAGTGTTAAAGACCAAAGCCAGTCTGTCGACAGGGTTAAATATTCTAGAATATGATTTTCAAATTTTCAACAGAGTCTATTTGATTTGATTTTCAGCACTTAAATTGTAATTTCTGTTATTATTAGACTGAGTGCTTTACACACATTCACACGTGAAAAAAGCGTCTGCACTGGAGAACAATATTAGATTAGAGAAAAAATAATTATGAACATCCCAGCAATCATTCTGTTTTCCTCTTGCCATTGTAATTTTAGTTGCACATATGATGACATATCTTGGGAGATAAATATTCCCACTAAATACTGATATGTCCCTTCAGAGGGAATCTTCCAGATTTTATGGAAGTACACAGTGTGATCTGACAGGTGTATGTGTCATCTTTTGTGACTCAAATTTTATGAAGATATTCTAATTACTGAAAAGTTTCTGAAAGTCTAAACATCTGTGTATTAACTCTATACATATGATGACTGGCCATGCAGTCCCATATTTTACTGACCAAGGTAAATATACTGGATGATAGCCAAAAAAATGGAGTTCAGACTTTGTACCATCCATGTGTCATCTTTGTTGTATTGAATTTCAGTTCCAATTCAAAAATTGTTTTTGATGACCAGACCAACCAAAGATTACGTTCCCAAAACTCTTTAATCCATTTTGCTATGCTGATGATCTAAGTGATTGATTCATTGTTGCTTCAAGGGGTACTCTAAGACAAATCATGTATTAAACAAAAACTTAAAAATCATGAAATGATGCCATATGCAATGACACCATTATGGCTACTTCTACAACGTGATGTACTGCATTCGTATTCCTGGGAACATGTGAACAGTTATCATGCATATAATAAAAATCTGCAAGTTATCAAAACATTAAAGCATACGGTACACTGTGGGGATGTATTGAAGAGGTATATTGCAGGTAGTATTGCCTTTGTGGAATATCAAGCAGTATGTGATATATAGTGCTGTAACATTATAACGACTCAATATTTTGATGTACCGTATATAAACTTTATTCCTGGGGACAGTGAAGTCACAAGCTTTGGTGTGAAATCAATTTGCGTTAAAAAATACATATAAACAGAACCAGCATGTGCAACCTGTTCACCCCAATTCCCTGTGAACAGGTCCACAGTCACCATTGATAACAATGGTTGTGGGACAAACCATGGTGGCGAAAGGGTTAAAAATTGTCAGATATATCATGCATTGATAAGGTCATGGATGCATTTAGAGTACTGTGGTGGTGAATTTACCCAAAGAAGATATTTGTGCCAGCTTGCACTAACACTTCTTCCAATGTCTGGTAAAAGCAACGTTCTACCAACCCATCTCAATGCATCTGTGATAATAGTTGTTGACATTATCTATTTGTCTTAATATAAAAATGTGACACAACAGCAAACTAACACATAAGAACTTCTCTCATGCTAACTTGCTTTGTATACCCTAAATAAATACTTAATGTTTTGAGTTTCACTCACAATTTTAGAAGTATGTCCGTCATTTAACCTCTAGAGGGACAGGGATTTTTTCAGATATGCAAACAGTTCAACAATTGTCGGATCACATGATTGATCAGGTTTTTCTTTCCATATCCGCAATGTGCAGGCATATGTATACGCATAGAGTACCGGTACATTGCATATCACATGATCTAACTTGTTGTTTCTTAATATATAGTCATGATTCAAAATCAATCTAACATTATTGCAATATTTTTGAACAAGACCTTAGAATAAAAATTCAGATCTGATGAATGAATGTCGACTAATGAGTCATTCATTCATGATTGTTTGTGTTTCTGAGTACAGCATTGATGTACAGACTGGTCATAGGGAGAACAGAGCCAAGATTACAATGTAGATAGCTAATTTTCTTCCTCCAAAATTGTTGACAAATGCAATAGTCAAGAAATAAGCACACACTAGGAAATAAAGCCTTATAATCACAGTAAATCTTATTGCTTTGCTGACAAAGTCCACCACTTAGCTTTCCATTGCCATCTGGTTATTATTCCTATATACAATATATATAAGTACCACTGTCACCAAACATGGTGGACTACATTCTGATTACACCACAGCGGTGATTGCCAAGGTACAACATTTTTTAGTTCATTATTTTTTGCCATCACTGTTTCACTTTTTTCTTTTTTTATTTCAAACATGGAGATAGAAGCAAAATCCTGATCCCAACGACTGATGGTCTAACTGTCATACTTTGATCAAAAACTCAAGCTGTACCAGAACAATAGTCTTTTAATTGTCACTTCATTAATCAAGTTTCTTTCAAGACAATCATTGTCATGCATTCATTTCAAAATACTCAGCTGAACACAATGTAGAACTTTTAATGGGATTACAATCAAGCTTCCACATGAAAATGAATGAAAATTATGCGTGGAAATGGTTGCAGCTCCAGTGGACATATTGCACAGCATATAGTCTCTTCGCTGTGGTCAGGATATCAAGTGCAGTGCTATAGTGATGGCTGCATTATTCATAATCAATCATCTTCAATTCCTAATACTGTGAGCAACTGACTGGTAGGCATTTACACATCTGCACGAAAAACTTTTCCACTCATTAACAGGTGTCAATGGGTTCCCTGTTAGCATGCTTGTCACATTTGTTTCCTGGGCCAAAATATTTGATCATGAAAAAATACAATTATTCAGTCTCTTAAAGGTGCTACAGATACACGTTGCCAATTGGGTCCTAGGTAAAAATTGGTCTAGCGTCAGAAATTGGATTCCTGATCAACACAAAATTTGTATACGAACATTGCCTTACGGTCTAAGTTATTCAGTTTCAAATTTAGTATTTCTTCTTTTTATACTTGCACATAATTATGACCTCTGTAAATATGTAAAGGATGGATGTGAGTTGTAACACAAAGATTAATGTTTAGTAATTTCAAAATTCATTTTCTCAAATTTATTCATGTAATTTTCTTTTTCAAAGGTCACTTGTATCAAACAGTGACTTCTTGTAGACAATGGGTTGCTCACTTACTGTGTAGTATAATATAATAACTCATAACTCATAAAGCATTTAGATCCTAAGAAAATTTTCTCAGTAATACTGTACAAATGAAACTGTAACTTGTAAACAAGTAAAGACAATGAAAAATGTAGATCATTGTCACGAAACATGTTTCAAACAAGGTTCAAATTTGTATCTGCCAAAATGCGTACGAGACTGGTCAGTTTGCAATTTCATACGCAGGCGCCAAACTCTGGAATAATTTACCACGTAATGTAAAAGCAAGTACTTCAAGAAATGCATTTACACATTCCCTAACAGAGCATCTTTTGAATGTACAATATCACGTAGATATCTGTCTATTAATTTCTTGTATTAACATGTTGTATCTTTACCAGTAACTGTCTCATATAAGCCCTCGTATGCAATGTAATGAGAGATGGGGCCAGACTCGATTAGTTGTAAGCTATTACTTCTGGCTTCCAATATTGCCAGTGTTATTTATTTATAAATGCATAATCGGATTTATTACATGTTTTGTAAACAATTTAAATTGGCAATAAAGTAAAGACAATGAAAAATACAGATTGAAATCTCTCAAAACAAATGGATTTCTTTGTACCTATAAATCTAACATATTGGATCATTGACAGATAAAGTTTGGTGATGTGATGACTTCCATTCATATGATACCATAATTAATGTACATTGTATATTTCCTTTCAGAAAGACATGGCTTGGAAGCTACAGAGGAAGGTGAGAATCAAATCTTATAAATTGTTCATAGCTTTAATTTCACTACATACGTATATCATGGGGAGCTTGGTTTAAATGAGTGAACATCTGTCTGACTCTCTGTTTAACTATCTACATGTACCGGTATCTCTGTGTATGTACCGTATATAATATGTATCCATACTTACTTTTCCAGTTTTAAAGTTTGGTGTCAATTTTGTTATCGTTTGTTTCAAAAAATGTCTTTGAAGCCACTTGACTGGAGATTTCTAATTTGTTTTTAGATGCCTTCAGATTTGTTTCAAAAATTGCAAAATTTGTTTAACTTTTTGGTCTAATTTTCTAATTTTTAAGCGAAAAGTCTCTGATTAAATCAACCTGCTGAAAACTCTCAAATTTGGTTTTGATTAGGCATGATATAGAAGTATAGCCATAATGGTGTCATTGCATATGGCATCATTTCATGAATTTCAATTTTGGCAAAAACATTTAGGAAAATACGTCTGATAGTTTTCAAATTTGATTTATTAGTTACATTTTTGGCTCTGATCAATTCAAATGGAAGTACAGTACAGGGTTGTTGATGTAATCTTAGTAAAAACTAGCAAGTAACATACTACTTTAACTAGTATATCCCATATGTTAGTTATTAAGTCCATAGTATACATACACACTGAAGTAAAGTGTGATCTATGTAAAATACATTGTGCTCTTTTCTGTTAATTAAAACAATGAATCTTGAGTACATGGATGATGTATTGTAGTCTCATCATGAGAAAAAATACAGCCTTTACATGATTATTAAATACAAACTTTAAGGTAAGATTTGAGATAGAATGACCAGCAACTTCTTGTGTCTCATGACAGAGAATATTGGTAAATGCCAGTATACTTTTTAAAGAAATATGCAAGAACAAAAGTGTATGGATATTCATCATTTTCAAGGTGTGCAGGATTTAAAGCTAATTAATATTTCATAAATGCATTGATGACATTAGTTGTGTGTATGTTACATGTTATATTTCTTTCAGAAAAGCAGTCCAAATTTATGGTTGTTTTGCCTATTAAATATTCATGATTTAACCTCAGTATATGAGTTTGAACATAAATTAATTCTGATCCTCCACATTGCTTTTTACAGAGAAGAATAAAGCTGAGCAAAGTAAGATGTTATATTTTATAAAATTATCCCATAGCAAACAATTCCGAGTAATAATTAGTTATCATGTTGTGTACATTTTTAGTGTTTTCACCAAAACTTTCATACAATCAATGTTTTGGGAGCTAGTACCACTTCTGTTTTCCATTATAGGATTGAATATGATGGATACCCTTTAACATTACCTTGGAAACTAGTGGGAAACTTTACTGGGGTGCAGACCTCAACAAAAACTCTAACTTTCTCTGAAATGCAAAGGGTCATCAGAAAGATAATGATCTATGCATTTTCATTATATCCCGCATACATAGATCAATATTTTTGTTAGAGTATAATGCAAAATTGATATGTAACTATACTAAAATAAAATTTGAAGAATAATCTATTTTCCTGTTAATATACAAATGTACAGTTCAAAATTGTAAAAGGGATAGAAAGGACCATATCAGCCAGCATTTGATCAGAAGTTTAACACATGGTGCAGTACATGCTTGAGGAAATTACCATTATTCAAGTCACTTAATAACTCGTCCAGGATGAGAGGATTATCAAACAATCCAATTATAGTGGTTCATTGACAAGCTTGCTATTTGCAGGTGAAAATCTGATTTTAAACAATGTACATTCTTAGATCAATGGACTGTTACCTTTCAGATATGGCAGATGTTATAGTATTTTCTAAGTTTTTAAATTCTAACAAATAGAACCTTTGCAGGAAAGATATAGTTAAATGTTATACATACACATAAACTACATACAAATGTAACTTGAGATCAAACGTTCATGATTTCACTATTTGGGATTTGTATGATTATCACAAGTTATTGTCCAACCCGTAAGCCATGTTGAAATGTTCTCTATTAGCATGTAAACTTGGTGTCCGTTTGTGTAAAATGTACTGTTACTGTTTACATTTGATTTCTAGTTTGAACCAGCATTCACAATCTGATATTGTTGTAAACGATGTAAAGCTATAGGCAGCCAACTCAAAGTCCATAGGGAATTAGGAAGACTGTATGTATAAACAAAATGTGTCTGTGTTCACAAGAACCCAGAGCCCGTTGAAATAACAGGGCATATCTTTTCCTTGTAAAATTGTGCAAACAGATGATAGACTCTTTTTAAAAGCAGACTGGGTACAATTTTATATTTCTAATATTATAAATGTTTTACATCAGTTTGATACAATGCAATTATTAGAGCTATATCTTGTTGATTTCTATACGGTAGCCCTAATTATTGTACCCAACTGATATTCAGAAAATTGTGATTGTATCACACCTTCAGTATATGTGATTATCATACATGCTATGCCTGTATTGCCATTCTTCTATTGTTCAGACGGTACTGATATGAGCCCATATTTTAACTAGTGAAAATACGAATTATATTTTCACTGTAACCGAACTACTTACAGCGACGCGGACGCGTGACCTTCGCTGTATGCATGACCTTCGTTGGTATATACATATAAAACAGCTGAGCGAATAAGACAAATGACAATCCGAAACGTCATTATGATTGTATGGTCAAAATTTTTTTGTTTGCAGTCACTTCATGGGCATTGCCCTTATGCACAAGTACAGTTGTACCAAAAACATACAAACAAACGTATTGAAAATTTGTATAATTTGCCGACACCTGTCAATTCACGGCCGGTCCTGTGGCGGTGCACGGTGCAGTGTTTTCGTGTCATCTACGCTGCTGAAGATTACACCATGGAAGTATCATTACACGTAAAGATATCGGTTGACAGAGCATCATGATAGAATCGGTTTACGACAAGTTTCCTGTTGATGAGCTTAAAGTATCTGGGCGGTGAATTACATCGTTTACAGTCGTAAATGAGCCACGAAAATCCAACCGCACTGAAAATACTCGCGACAGACAAGGTTGAAGGTGCACATGATATTTCCGATTTGTACCTGTCAGTTCACAGGTCATGATCGTGTCTGGTGGCCGGTGGCACCGATGCGGTGCGGGTTTCAGATACAATGTGCCATCTAGGGAAAGTCAAACTTTCGCTTCGGTTGTTAAAGGAAGTTTAGTTCTATTTAGGCAAGCCAGGAAGGAAAATATACGAGCAGAAGACGGAAATACCTTTGAAATGTACTTTTATTCGTACAGCAACAAAATCACGAACGAGTTACGACACTACAGCTTATACAGTGTACTCACTTCATGTTTTCACTAATCCGCTTACTGAGATGGTAAATTCGGCATATTTGACGTCTGGGAACATGTATAATTCTTCGAGATAAACTGACTGGTAGTGGTACGGGTATTATATCCACTGTATGTGCATTCATAGATGTCGTAGAGCTGCTTGCTCTGTGCTCTAAGCTGTTCATACTCGATAAGAGTTTGAGCGTGGCGCAAGTATTTTGACCCAATTTTGTCGGCCTCATAACTTTCACGCAGGGATGAGGTATTTATGTTTTAAAACACGAAAACACACCCATTTTGTGAACTTTCGCCTATGTTTTACATCCACCGTCATTTTAAACTAAAGATAAATCTTCTTCAAATTGTGAAAACCTGTGTCGACATCGTAATATTTAAATTGTTTGCTGTAAAAGTGCTCCATAAACCCTCCTTTGCAGTGGAATGGCCCAATAGCGGAATAATATCAAGAAGTGATACGGTTGTCATCACTCCTTAGCAACCAACTTTTTATAAGTACAGCCTGGAGGAAGCAAGGTCGATGTCAAGTTGATTTCGTCGCTAATTTCGGAGCGTCTGTAGGAAAACAGTCATAACCAAAGCATGCATGTATGATAAAGGGGTTATTACACGAAGTTAGGGCGATACCGCGTCGTATTCTCGTGATGTGTCCATATTTTGACTCGTTGCTGCGCAACTCGTCAAAATACAGACACATCACTCGAGTACGACACGGTATCGCCCAAACTTCGTGTAATAACGTGTCTATATTCTTAATGGACAAATAATCAATCAAATACAAGTATTATTCCAAACTCAAATTTCTGTCCACTCAACAGGCACATTGAAGTCTGCAGAAACGCAGGATTTTACAACTATATTAGAAATGACATTTCTTGAAGAAATTAGTCTGAAATTTGTTGAGAACAGCAATCCTACTACAAAATTTACAGAAATATTCTTGTAAACATCACATGATTAGTGACTGTACAAAACTATGCCATGGTAAATCATTTCATTGAACATGATATTTGTTTGACAGTATATTAATATCAAACTTAAATTTGTATCATTGATCATTCAATGCTTTATTTCAGGGTGGAGAGAAGCATAGGAAGGTAAGAGAATCCCATCACTCTGAGGAGTGTCACATCAGAGAGTATCATCAACATCTGTAAATCTGAATTGTTATTCTCATTCACTAACCATGAAATCTGTGAAATGTGTCATACATGTCATTGTAAGTTGTGTTGCTTATGCATGACATCTCAGTTACAATTTAATGTGTGTACCTGCTTTTAAAGTAGGTGTTCATTAATTTACACGATAGATGAAGCCTCCATACATTCCTTCAAATTTCAGGGATTGCAAGTAAGATACGCATTAATTTTGTGAAATCAGAATATAATGGAACACTGAAATTCGCTTCATGCAAAGGTACACAGTGTTCTTGGTCACTTTCTATTTCACAATTTTTTTTCAATCATACGTATACTTCGCAGTTTTAATTATCTTTCATTCTTAAACTCTTACATTATCAATTATTTGTACCATCTATTTTTCTGCCATAAGATTTTTCACAAGACGATAAAAAGTATAATCGACAGTTGCCAAGCCATTAAAAAAGTTATTAAATAGTTGTAACTAATTAGTACTGTTATGACAAACATTTTTAAGTCATCAAGTTGGGAACAATAAGATCTGCTTTGCATGCTGAGATGGAATATATGAGTTGCGTTTCTCACGATTCCAGAATCTTTGATTATTGATTGTTAATTCTGCTGAATACTTCGACACAGATCAAAATATTGTTTCAACCTAGAGGAAAGGTATTTTGGAATTATCTTACTGATGATTATTCTATCGGAAATTCCTGGATGTGCACTTGTTTATTTTTTTATATAGTTCAGTATAATTGCAATGAGTGCTTGGTGTATATGGAATGGAGGCCAGTTGTCAGTGATTATAGACTACTGACTATACAGTCATTGAGTGGCTGTTGAGTGACTGTCAATGAGCATTGACTATTGACTTGCTGTCAGGGAGCAGACTTAGTAGACTTGCTGTTGGGGAATTCATTGTGTACTGATCGTCAATGAGTAATTACTTTATAATGTCTTAAGTTTGAGTGGACTGTTTTCTCATTACCAGTTAGTGTACAAGTACTGATAGACTGTCAGTGGATAGACTATTGGCAGGTTGATGAGTAGGTTATATTGACTGTCAGTGAACGAAATACCGGCTGACTGGCTGTCAATGAGTAGACTTGATGTAGTATATGGGATAGTGAGCAATATATTTACTTATTATTTATGATAGTATATTAAACATTTTTATAAACAAACTGGAGGTGTTGCAGTGTGTGCTTATCATAAAGTAATCAGCTGCTGCTGACGATAATCTTCCATGTTAGTGATCCATGGAAATAACAAATGAAAGTGAGTACCAAGGACGGGTACCCGATGTGCATTAATTTCCTTTGAAATAGGACATAGAGATAGCAAGTGGTTGCTAGTACATGCTGATACTGTTCTAGCTTTTGTTTTGAAAATGTTTAACATATTATTATAGTTATCTATCATAATTAATAAATGAGTGTATTGCTCAAAATTTTCTGTGCTATTGAAAGACTATCAGTGAGTGAACTAGTGACTGACTGTCATTGTGTAGAATGTAACTGTTGATGAGTGGACTGCTCTATCTCCATAGACTGTCATTGAGTCATCTAGTGACGACTGTAACAATGTAGACTTGAGTTGACAGTTGACTTCATGTAGACTGTAAAACTGTCATTGAGTGGACTGTTGACTAAATGACAAGACTATTTAGTGACTATCTGTAAAACTGTCATTGAGTGGACTGTTGACTAAATGACAAGACTATTTAGTGACTATCTGTAAAACTGTCATTGAGTGGACTGTTGACTAAATGACAAGACTATTTAGTGACTATCTGTAAAACTGTCAATGAGTGGACTGTTGACTAAGTGACAAGACTATTTAGTGACTATCTGTAAAACTGTCATTGAGTGGACTGTTGACTAAGTGACAAGACTATTTAGTGACTATCTGTAAAACTGTCATTGAGTGGACTGTTGACTAAATGACAAGACTATTTAGTGACTATCTGTAAAACTGTCAATGAGTGGACTGTTGACTAAATGACAAGACTATTTAGTGACTATCTGTAAAACTGTCATTGAGTGGACTGTTGACTAAATGACAAGACTATTTAGTGACTATCTGTAAAACTGTCATTGAGTGGACTGTTGACTAAATGACAAGACTATTTAGTGACTATCTGTAAAACTGTCATTGAGTGGACTGTTGACTAAATGACAAGACTATTTAGTGACTATCTGTAAAACTGTCATTGAGTGGACTGTTGACTAAATGACAAGACTATTTAGTGACTATCTGTAAAACTGTCATTGAGTGGACTGTTGACTAAATGACAAGACTATTTAGTGACTATCTGTAAAACTGTCAATGAGTGGACTGTTGACTAAATGACAAGACTATTTAGTGACTATCTGTAAAACTGTCATTGAGTGGACTGTTGACAAAATGACAAGACTATTTAGTGACTATCTGTAAAACTGCCAATGAGTGGACTGTTGACTAAATGACGACTATTTAGTGACTATCTGTAAAACTGTCATTGAGTGGACTGTTGACTAAATGACAAGACTATTTAGTGACTATCTGTAAAACTGTCATTGAGTGGACTGTTGACTAAATGACAAGACTATTTAGTGACTATCTTTAATTGGACTGTCAGTGAGTAGACTTATCATTAACTGATTGCCGGGCAAATTGAACATCTGTCATTATGAGTATAGACTGCAGGTGACTGTATTGTAGTCAGTGAATGGACTGTTGATAATAATGAAATATCGTTTTAACTTCCTTTCAAATGAAAGAGATCATTAATTATGACATTTAATTCACATTTTAATTTCTATGTCATCGATTTACAATGATCATTGTTCCAGCATTGAGGCACTTGTTCAAATTCTCAAGATCACTTCAAATCTGTGATTGTTTTCATTTCCTGTAGTTGATTATGTGAACACTAAAAATTTCATTCAAGATGATTTGAAATCAAATTATATAAATTGTATCACCATAGGTAATGGAATTAGACAATAGCAAATTTTGTGTCCTGAAAGATATTGTCAGAAGCAATTTTCATTAGAGTCAATATGGAACAATATTACAACCTTGGGTTAGGGTAATTATTAATTGTTCTGTGAATAATACTGCAATATCAAACCATTCAATTCTAACACCTTCAATCTCATAAAGACTTTGGGTTCAGGTAATTATATATTATTGGTACCATGCATAATAAGGACATGTTAAACCATTTCTCTAGCATAGGCACATGTAACATTGACGTGAAAACTTATATTATTAACATTAATTAATATCATGGTAGTCTTAAAATGTGCTTGTAATTCTCAATCATTTTGGAGTAATTGTTTCAAGTGAGACAATGACATAGGCCAGTACACTGAAAGTCTTCATAGTAGGGTACAGTATTAATTTCCAACACTTTCTTATATACACCAACTTATGTATTCTGTTCACTGGTAAAAATGTTGTGCAAATATGAAATTCAAAAGTGTCTATTAAGTTCAAGTTTTTGAAGTGCTCCTGATCCTCACAAGGAACACTTATTAAAACCTGCTGAACACAAAATTCCAAACTCAAACAGTTTAGCCATCAAAAGTTACGATCACTGATGATACCATGTTTAGTTGTTCATTTTGATGAAAACAATATTTATATAAATTTGAAATTTTAACTGAATTCTTAAGCTTTAGTAACATCTCAAATATCAATAGTGTTTTTTGAAATCACTATTCAAGAATCTTTCATTGTTAAGTGTTATAGTGTAAATTTTTGAGTCATATATATATATGTGCATTATACAATGGTTTGATACTGTATACACCATCTCATGACCACACACCGATGAGTGGAAGAATAGTGCTTTATATCAATATAACAGTACCAGAGGAATCCTGTGATTGAACAGTATGGATTTAAGATCACCATCCCATGTGAAAACTTTCAATACGACTCTTGCATTTTAGTTCCTGTCAATGACTTCCACTTTAAGTCCACACTGTTAGATGAGCACAGACCTTAAATTTATTCCTATTTACAAATCCTTTCATCTGTAGCTAATATGTCAAAGTTTTTTCAATAGGTTGCAATCAGTGCAGTTTTCATTACATGTCTTGAGGGAAAATCAACTATTAATTAAGGCGCCTTTTGAATGAAGTTGATCAAAATTTGGATGTATTATTTTGCCCTTTCATCATCAAAGAGGTACTACATGTTTCGTATGGAAGGTGTCTTTGCTTTAAATTCAATGCTGATTATGTAAAAAGTATTAGAGCATTATCAAAAAATAGTAGTGAGAAAATAAGTCTGTATCATCTAATATGGATGAACTCTAAAAGGTCATTTTTGAAGTGTAATTCTGTCAAAAAACTGTGTCTAGCAATCAATTCCTGTAGAGATAAAATAGTCGTGTAGATAAGAGGAGAACAGCAGTAATTAATGCTTAGACTCTTGCCCAAGCTATTTAAAAATATCTAATAATATCCCAAACTATAAAGGACAAACTACCGGTATGTTTGTCTATAGTGTTTGAGTATCAGTAAAAAATTACCTCACATTGTGTTCAATGGTAGATATCAGTGAAGGAATTACAAATCTGATGCCATTCTTTCTACTTCATGTGAATGTATCATTGATATTTAATACTGATGTTGCTGTTCATTTTCAGAATGGGACAGAAAATGGAAAGCATTGGTATCCTTTTTCGCACTTTACACGGTATGAACATTGAAGAAATGTAAATGGTTCATATGTTTGATGAAGCCGTTGTTACATCGATCTGAGAACAATGAAGTTCATGTTACACATGTGAATATTTCAGTATTTACTGTGAACATACTTGGGAAACTATGAAATTGTTATCTTGCTTATAAAAGAAAGCTGATATTTGACACTTACTGGTATAATGAAAAAGAATTAAGCTGAAAGTTAACATGAGTTTAGGCATTTGTATGAGACTGAGTAATTTCTTATTACAAGCACTTTAATTCAGTGATTATCAAGAGTTTGGATAATCTGTGTTGTAACTTCATCTCTGATTTAGACATGATAAGAAATTAACATTATCATTGACACAAAAAAACTGTAATTATCCATCCAATAACATACGGTGGCATAAGTGCACATACCACATCATAGTTTGCTCAAAATCACTATTTTGCAAAGATTCATTCAATCTTCAGGAACTCATTAACCCAAGATTAAAGTAGGAGTCAGGTTCACCTTTTAGCAAGCAGTTATAAGTTGGGTTAGCAAGAAGTGAAAATGTATGCAAACAGTTTTTATTTAATATTCAGTTTTGCAATTTGTTTATTATACTTAACCATAAATCACTTTAAGACAAGCATGGCCAACTCTGCTGATGATTTAGAAGCTGCCAATATTCAGATACAGACAATGAAAGCTGATGCAGAAGAACAAACAGAAAAACTTAGTAAAGAAATGGACATTGTCAGTGAACAACTTGAAATTAAGGTGAGGTACATACCGGTATTTTTATGTTCACTCTATCTTAGTTTTTAGTAGATGCATGCAAGTCAGCTGATGAAATCTCTTTAAAATATTGAAGATCTTATTGTTCTACTTTTTGCAAAGTATCTGTAATCATCAAATAGAACATGTCTTTAGTTTTAACTGATGCAGTCATGTAACACCATACCCACCCAGGCAAACTGAAATAAATGACTACAGAATGATTTAGACAATGTCACTGAAATGAATGATTTAATATTGTCAGCCTTAACATATGAGACTTTTTGATATACAATGCATTCTCTTGATAAGTCCATTCATTCAGAATAATTAGAAGAACAACCACAGATCATAGCATGTAATGCTGTTTCAAGATATAAAAAATGCCATGCCACAACCTCATACATTCCAAGCCTAACTGATAATCTTTTGTTTCTCTGAAACATTACTAATGACATTGCCTACGGTATGCTAGGTGTTTCTCAGTAGACAAGTCTACAAACCAAATACTCTGATTAGAATTTCCCTGTGTGGAAATTGCTTGCGATCTTGATGATAACTATCCTCAGAAACAAACCCAGCAACTTATAGCCAATCATAATACTGATAGTTAATATTCTTGCTCATGACACTCAATCCAAAAACTAGAAAAAGGTACAAGGATCTGGTAGCATCCTCAGGACCCTTTACCAAATATAAAAATTCAAGACCCTTATTCTGTAAACATTTTTCTTGATGGTTTCTTGAATTGTTGTTTCACCAAATTAAATTTAAATGACAAAAGTATAATTATAAACATCACTGTAGTTTTCTTATTCTGGGTCTCCCAGGTGCAGTTCTGTCCTACTGTGCATAAAGTTGCGAGACAAACCATATGTCAATTTCAATTTGAAGATATATAATGCATATAATTATGCCATAAATCATATATGGTACTTCTGATTTGATATTTCATGCCAGGGAGGAAGAATTAAAGAATTAGAAGCAAAGTTAGAATTCAAATCGGAACAAGAGATTAATGATGAAATAAGGAAACTTAAAAGTGAACTGGAAAGCGGTTTCACCAGTGAAGATGAGAAAAGTGCAATCAAGAAACAAATCTCCTCTTTAGAGAATACTCTCAGGTGAGTTAATCTGCTTTTAATACAAATATGCATATGGTTATGATCCTTGGAAACAGTTGAATTTTAAGTTATGAAATGGTCATCTCCTCAGAAACAGTTGCCTTTTCTTAAAGCAGTCACACATGGAAGGAGTACAATGAGGAAGCAAGGAAGAATTTTTGAAACTTATTTGAGGTGGTAGATGATAAATTTATGTTGCATAGATATTGCTATCCCACAGAGGCATATATCACATTATTACAGGCATCCTTTTGTAACATATTCAAATTCTACCAAATTTGCCCTTTAAATGTATCTTTAATTTTTGAAAAATTTATTCTGCATTCAATATAAGTATATCATTCTTTAAGTATTACTGAATTGCCATCTCATTTCTAGCAACCTATACTTAATTGGAAAAAAGTTATTGAATGCAAGTATAATGTTTGAATAAAATATGCAAGTTTCTCAACAATTTCAAAGCAGTGTACCTTGACATGTATATATACACACATATTACTTTGATCACATCTCAGCGAATATCACCGGAAAGGTTGTGCCTCTTGCATTTTTGCACAAAATACTTGTATCACTTGAAATTTCCTCCTTAGTGTACTAGAACTAAAGCTAGTTTTCAAAACAAACTAGTGAGGAACCATTAATCCTCAATACGTTCTCAAATGTCTAACATTGTAAAGCTGTTTTTGAGACGTGAGTGAGAATCAAGATGATATCTCTAAATGGTAACAGAAAAATAATCATGTTTGAAAAAACCATATGTGTACATATATATATTATCTGATCACTTTTATTTGTGAATCTTAGCTGGGGGAATGTTCATAAAGTTCTGTTTGAGTGTCTTTTTGTAAATGAATCCTGGTTTGTGCAGCTTGTGATATAAGTAAGTACGAGTCCTAATAGTTGTGGTTATTACAAATGTCATTAACTTTGCCCTGTGATTATTTAACCTTAAATTCAGCCATACTCTTAAAATGATACTCCTGGTAATGTGTTGAAATGTTTATGATAATTTCTGAGTAAGAATTAAATAAGAGCCCACTCATTTTCTGCAGTCAAATGAATTACATACCTGATGGACAGGGGAATTAAGTAATTGCTGATTTTAATTTACTGAAATCAAAGGGAAGTTTGTGGGATTTTCAGTATGCTGGACATATATATCTGGTCAGGTCATATCTTTTAATCCTTGGACAGGCTATATTGCAAGTGTTTATTTTGCCTGTGACTTTCACACACTTATGTTTTACAGGGAATACCTAAAATTGCAAGGTGGTATAGATTCTGACAGAAATAAACAGGAACGAATAGAACAGGAGATGGAGGTGAGTATATTCATGATGTCAGGGTGACTTGCTCACAAATGTTGATGAGATATGTTATTCTTAGGATTGAGTCAGGAAGAGCCAAACTAAAAGTGCAACAGGCCCCATCTACACTCACTTGATGATCATTCATAAAATGGTCGAAAGTTGTACAGTGATGGCAGTGTGTGATAAAAGTAAATCTACATCACTACCTTGCAGCTTGAAGTATCACGTATATTTCTTTGCTTTTCAGTTATGTTTCTTTATTGTTCCTTGATGTCTTTAATAATTATTGTAGATTGTCCATGAGATTATTCATAGAATGGTTGAAAGTTGTACAGTGATGGCAATTGTTTGATGGAAGGAAATCTACATCGATCGCTATCTTGGAGCTTGATTAGTATCAGTTATATTTCTTTACTGTTCCTTTATTTATTTAATATTAGATGTTCCATGAGAAAGCAGACAGACTAAGGGAAATGGAAAACAAAGTGATGGAAGGAATAAGTAGAATGACTTTGATGGAGCATGAAGATTGGAGGAGATAAAAATGGTCCGCAAATCACACTTGACAGGTAATTGATCGACGTATGTCTTAGAGCTACAGAATTGGCACAAGTACATTAACAGCCATGCATGAATTATTAGACTTGCTGATGGCTCATGCAGTGCCTTATATAAAATGCCTTGACCTAATGTGTTAATCACGATTGTTACATTAATAAGTTCAAATATCAATTTTTGTAATTTTTATTGTAGGAGCAGCTACAGTACATGAGTGGTCATCACTTGCCTGAACAGATGAAGATAAAATGTTTTTAAATTCTTTTTTCTTATTTGTGAGGTAATATTACTCAGATACTCGTGTATATTTTATATATGTAGCCTTCCATTTAATTTTTAATTCAGTAATTGATCTGATTCTTAGTGATGTATGATATACGTTGATTTTGAAAGAAAGTAATATTGCTGAAGTATATTGATACAGACATTACTGGAATTATGATGTTCAATGTTAGATATGGAATTATTATCAAGTAAGGCGTAGCTTTGCAGTGACAGCTGTGTATTCATTTTGAAAAGAACACACATCTTTGCCTTGACAGGCTCAAAAATATAGCTCATATACATTGGTTTGCTGAGTAGAGTGTTCAATATCCCATAAGTGTATATGAGTGAGTTAAATGAAGAGTGTACCACCAAATCACACCTTTTTGAAGTAAATGGTGAAGTCCTGAATAGTATTACACCTTTTGACAAGTCACTGAAAACTTGATAACATTTTGAAAAAAGTTGTGAAAGAAATCTGGCAAAACATGTTTCCAGGAGACCACTCAATCAAGTACACTAACAGAATATATGATCTGATATGAACATATTAAATATTGAATCAAAACAGTACCACAGTTACTCTACCCCACAGTAGGGTAGAGTAACCATGACAATACTCAGCATTTATGCTATCTGATGTGTGCTTGTGTGATTGTCACATACTAGAGGCAGGAAGTTAGCAAATAAATATCCCAAAAGAATTCTGTGGGTGCATTACCAGAATCACAATCAATACTGTTGTGTTGAAACATTTTATATGTAATGCTACATTCATTGAAACTCCAAAACCACAAGTTGTATAAGCCTCTTGGTCCACAAGACTTGTAGATTTCTAAATCAACTGGCGCTATGATTACCAAATAAATTATAAATCCACTGAGATCACAGAAATTGCTCAGGAATAATGCTCACCACATTAGAGTTTAATCTCATAAAGGGCTCTTTTTTCAAATCCCATATTTCCTGAAGTGATTAAATGGATCAGTGGTGCATAATGTATTTTTAGGCTATATCTCTGGTTTGCATGTATTTTTCAAAACCATGCTATCAATCTGAACGATGCTGTGTGAACCTTCAGGCAAATGGATTTAGTCACAAAGTTGTTGATATAATCAAATAATCAAAATATTTAGAAACATGTAGAGAATATTCAGATGTATTTACCAGACTGATTACATGTATACATTTCATACATATACAATACTCGGTACACCCTGCTTGAGAAGAAACATATTTCCTGTCACCCATGATTTTATCACACTTGTCCAATGCTCAATGTTGTCATTATCTAGATTTTGTAGCATTTCTTTGTGGTGAAGTTTTACTTATGAATAATTCTTGTCTTAAAGGAAGTAATATTATTTTGAACAAAGGTCAATGACATCTTTACTGAAATTAGGTTATAGTAATCAATTATAGCTGTGCAGTCACCATAAACTGGGTAGTTGTCATTTCCTTATATCTGATTTTTTTGTACACACATTGTGCATCACAAATATAATTACTTTTAATAAATTTAATATTGTGAATCACCTCGCCTTTATACACACAGTACTAAGATTTGCTTTTCAGCAAACAGTAGTAAAGTTCAAATTCCTGAAAATCTTTCTTAATTTTAGACTTCTTTTCAATTCTTTGATTGTTTTTGTGAAAACTTTACCCTGAATATATTAGAATTTAAAGCCTGTTCAATGATCAAACATGTAAATACAGGCAGAATATATTTTTATGGAAAGTTTTCATGAGGGTAATGTTCAATAAAGAATCGATTCCTTTGATATGCAGCATTCCCTATATTAAAGATTGAAACATTGGACATATATGTAGGCATCAAAGTAGTGAACACATCACAATGGTAAATGGTTTGCAGGAACAATGAGTACTGCAAAGATGTTAAAATTTTAAACTCAATACAACGTCTACCATGAATTTTACAAAGAGTATACTGTGTTTTTGAAGTATGTCAGAATTCAATATTGTTTTTGAAGCTGTAATGAGAAATATTATTTCTGTTGATGAAACAGTATAAATTTATATTTATGAATCATTGTTAAATTTACAAAACTTGCTCTTTGAGTGGCACTTTCCATGATAAATGCAGTGAAATTATTTACGGATTGCAGATTTTCTCTCTATGTCTGGTCTAGGATAATTTTTGTATATGTATGGTGTTATACTGTGAGAGAGAAAATTCAAAAGCCTAATTGATATAGCTGATACACAATGTTTGCAACACAAGAACATATGGAATAATATGGTATACGGAGTATTAAAATATATGTGTAGAATACAAAATACCGTCGATACTAGAATTTTTATGAATTTGTGTTTCTTCGTCGTTGATTTCGATTGAAACGTTTGATTTGTACACCGTACCGCTGACGTTTTAACGGTATGTTACCGGCATTTTGTGTTGTCCACCTCGTCAAAATTGCCCTTCTCGATGTCCATCAAACAACATAATAAGCATAGCCGATAACCCAAGACACGTACCAATCATCCCTACAGCAGTAAGAATGTTTTCTGAAGCAAGATTGACGGGTTTCAAGTTCAACATCACGATCAATGCTGCCGCGGCAGTCAGCCAGTCGAGCCCCCGGGCGAGCCGATGAAGCAAAGAGCCGTACATTATTTCTGACAGCAATGACGATACTCCGGACTTGAGACTCATCAGAAGAAACACTATAATATTTTTCAAGAGGGACGAGTTCACGATGTTATCAGTGCATTTAAAGGTGCAAGCTACTAATTGTTTTGTCCATGCATATTGTGCATCACGTTTCCTGTATTGTACCTTGTTGTTGAACTTCTGTCGTCTCGCGTCTGAGCTAAGAAAGACTCGTTGCTTGTATGTTGTCTTACTGATTGAGTCAGAGCCGAACACTGTTCTTCATTATATTTAAACACGCTCATTTTATTCGTAAAATATTAAACATACAATTGATAATTTCGGATAAACAAATAATTGTTAATTTTGAAAATTTCATACAAACTTTGCAAAGCAGAATTCTTTGAATGATGTTCGATTATTGACAAAAATAACCCGTTCTCTTGGCCAGCCGCGACTGAGAGTAATATGTCGCGACGTCCCGCTTGTACGTCCAATAATTTTATGAATGAATTTTCACTAAAATTGATGTTATAGTAAGTACCAAATAAATACCTTGCATTAAAAATCCATAGTCTTTCCTATTTCCGCTTGATTCGCACAGAAAAAGCCATACGAGAGACGCTAATTATCCATAGGAGCAGCCCCGACATGTTGAGCTGACCGCAGTCAAGTCAGCTGTGACCCAGCCACGACCGCAAAGCACTAGCGCATGATTTCTTGTAAAATACTCCCTCTCGTTTTTTCCCAGTAATTATCATTTTGGAAGGTTATTCACGGATAACTGGGTCTATGCATGTGATAAATATATAATCCCCCGTATTCCTCACTCGTGTGTCTGCGTCGCTGACTCGTGATTCCCCGTGTAGCGGCCGTATCCCAACTCGCCTATGGCTCGGAGGGATACGGCCGCTACACGGGGCATCACTCGTCTGCGACGCAGCCACACTCGTTCGGAATACGGGGGGATATATATAGATATTTCCTCATGTTTCATTACCCTCCCACTTTTGCATTTCAGGGATTTGAAAATAAGTTCTGAACAGCTGATTTTTTGTTTACGTTTTAAAAGTAGTCCGGGTCCCATATCCACCACATGTGGAATATGGATTCATCGTAGTCATATACCTATAGTGTGACGTCATACTATAGGGATAACTGGGTCTATGTATGTGATAAAGAATGCTATCAGTGAACATTTTGCAGTGAGTCTCTGTAATTTTAACAGCTAATATGCACATATTGATAATTGATGCAGCAAGACTATATGATTGACTTCATTGCTTGCTCTGACTTTGGATGGATTGATGTTAATAGTACTCTGAAAATAAGAAATCAACAGGTTTATTTTGTTCTTAAAATCCTCTTTACTGTAGATAAATGGAATGTTTGAGTCATTCCTTTCAATGTGGTAGTATTTTATTGTATGTAAGAATTGATACGATTGTCTAGATCTTAATGATATGTGACATTGAAATTACTTAATGTTGTCGTGTTGTCACTTTATCACTCTAGATTTCCAAATTTATGTACTTTTATTTCTTTTTAGACAGTGTTACATTTATTTTATTGAAAAAAACAATGTATGTAGTTATGTAATTTTGTAATTTTATATTAATTCTCAGTATTGTTACAGATTGTTTTTTTTCCTGTCTGCTATGTAGCTCTGTGACATTTATCCTAGTCATTGCATCTTTGTAGGACTTTAGACTATAATACCCTCTTGTACCTTTTTGTAAGGTTTGACTTACAGTGCTCAGAAGCCAAAATCACAATTGTTAATAAAAGATTAAAATTATCTGCTGTCAATATTATGATTTGATGTGTGTGCCCAGTATTGCTCTCTATGATGTTGTCATGAATGCATTTTATTGGTGACTATGATTACTACTAAACAATTTCAACAGGTGTGTCAAAATAAAAAAAAATGGTAAAATTCAGTGAAAATTGTACTGCAGTTGTATAATAAACAGGAGCTGCTGTGTTTACCAAAACCTCTGCAGCAAAGATGCCCAATTGTTATGCATCTGTCAGCAAAGCAGAATATTATTGTTCACATGCAATTTTTTTCAAAGTGTAGTACACTGAAAGTAAGTAAATGGAGACACTTTCAGAGCCCCCCCCCCCTCCCTGTGAATTCTTCCCAAAGTTTGAAAATGATTGATGCCAAATGATTTTTAGCTACTATAGACTATAGTCTATAGAAGCTATTGGGATGGGTATCCGTCAGGCGTCAGTCTGTATGTATGTATGTATGTCCCTTTGTGAGGTGTCCGTCCTCTCAAATATCTTGAGAACCGCAGTACTTCCTGATTTGATATTTGTTTTGTAGATGAAAAATCTAATTTAAGAAAGGACTTTTTTAATTTTTTGATATTGTTGAAAATATGCAAAATAAAAAGGCGTTTTTGGTAAAAAATCTTCTTCTTCATAACCGCTGGTCAGACTTTGTTATTTGGTTTACAGGTCCCTAGGAATAACCCAACTTAGATTTGTTCAAATTGTGAGAAATATGCAAATCTGTATTTTTAAGGAATTTTGTTGTCATTTTTGGTCAAAACTTCATTTCATCCAAACCGCTCGTTTGACAGCTTTGATATTTGGTATACAGGTTCCTACAGATGAACTAAATATGATATATTGAATATATATAATGAAATCTGCAATTTTGTATTTTTCGTGCAATTTTGCCATTTTTGGTCAAAAAATGTGTTTCTAAAAAACTACTCGTCTGATACCTTTGATATTTGGTATATAGGTCCCTAGGGGTTGTCTTAGTGTGATATATTGAAATTTGATGAAATCTTCAACCTTTGTATTTTTGGGTCAGTTTTTGCCATTTTGGTCAAAATATTTGTTTCTCAAAAGTTATTCATCTGATAACTTTGATAATTGTTATACAGGTTCCTAGGCTTTATCTTAATGTAATATATTGAAATTATGATGAAATCATCAATTTTGTATTTTTGCAGCTAATTTTGCCATTTTTGGTCAGGCCATCCTGAAATGAGCTATCAAAGATATCCACCTTCTTTATCAATACGTGTGTCACAAAAAGTTATTCTCTATATAACAAAGCAAAGCTCTGTCAACTGTTGGGTTGCTTGTTTTTTCAAAACCGCTAGCCAGACAGCTTTAATATTTGGTTTACAGGTCCCTAGGATGACCTTAGTGAGATAATTTCATACATTCAGGAAATACTTAATTTTGAATCCATGTCTATAATAGCTTCAGGGACTTTGGCCCTATGTTATATTCTATTATTACCTTTTATATTTGGCCAAAATTTTGTCAAACCTTTTTTATTAAGCAAACCTACCTGTAAGTCAGGGTAGGCACTTGTTATTACCAATGTTACAACGCAAAACCATAAAATCACATCTCAAAAGATCCGATTGTCGGAAATATACACAATGCATTTTAATTTCTATCCAAAGCATATAGCCGATATCCATCAAATGGTGCTTATTTAGTAATAAATTTGCATATCCAATGACCTTTACCTATCAGTGAAATTTAACTTGAATGACTTAGTAAAACTTGAGGAAACAGTCTGTTATCGCCTCAGCTAGTTTATGATTTGCATAATAGATTAGCGTTCACATTTGGCATGTAGAACTTAAAGGATGTGACAGAAGACAATTACTTGCTACCTAAAGTGATAATTGAATTACATGACAGCAATGAAAGAAATTTATCATTTTCGTTTCAGTTAATTATTAATTTGAATACTCAAAAATGTTTTTCAATTGAAACTAGTCACGTTGATTATATCAATTTTACTGAAGTTAAAAATTCGTGGCAATAATGTCAGAGAAAAGTGCTACTTTTCAGACACGTGTGACACATATATACTGAAACACAAGAGCACGTTCAGTGTATATATGGTTACATTGATTACTCACTAAACCAGTACTTTCGGTATGGATACCAATGTCCATTCCTACTGAAGGGAAAAGTACGAAAGTCAGAATCTTTGATATTTCTAAATAAAGACATGTATTTTCTGTCAATGCTCTACTCTTCCTTTACTCATGAAGGCAGGATAGGAGCATTGGACTTGGGACCTCTATGCATTTTGTAATATGGATTGATCGCTAAATAGCACCTTTGATATCGGTTATTGCTAAAATAGCACTTTTAGTAATTAATTGCAACCCTTGATTGCTTGACCCCGCACTTTTGATGGTCCATAAACCTGCCTCATGAGCTACATATTGACTGTGTCAGAGGAATAAATCAGATGGTCAACATATGTCACCCTATCAATTTAACATGACACTTCATCAAGTCGCGAGATGATGATTGACTGATTTGTTTACCTGATAAGGTCAACACAGCAACTTAGTAAAGCATGAAAGTACAAGCGAGATGGGTGAAGGAGGAGGAGACTGTTGATAGAAAATAAATGCCGTTAAACACGATTGGAACTAATTTGGGATAATTGAATCTTTGTATTTTCAAATTTCTGAAAAGTGTTAGGTGCCCTAAAACTGAATGTTGCAATATTACAAATTACCCATAGAAACAAATTAGTTCAAATCGTGTTGTTATTGGAATACCACGGATATTATCAAAATATACCCGACTTTAAAGTCGTACTTTTCCGTATATCACTAAGAACCCGAATACTTAATGACGTACTGCGATTTGCATTTTGACAAGGTACCATCATGTAACAAACACTGAATTCAACCCTGATTTATATATATATACGTATTAACACCATGCAATCATGTACAGTTTGGTAAACAGAGAGGGGTTTCGCACATTTTGAATAAATAGTCCAAAGTTTTAATACCATAGTACTGGGTCGCTCATGTTTATTAACATTATGTTTGTTTGTATTGAGCAATGATGTATGACCAGTATTTAATGACGATGTAAGCTCAACTTGGCTATCACCCTTGCCCTGCCCTTACTTGCGTAATGGGTCAATTAGAGTCCCGGTGAGTTACTCAATAAGCAGGGTTTTATTTTCTATGTTGTGGAAAGTCCATTTAAATACAGTCGAACACTCTGATTTGCAACGCTGGCAAAACAGCTCTCACTGCAATGGATGTGACATTCTTTTTGTGACCTCATTAACAACATCAACAAAATCACAATTTGCAACGATGGGGGAAATACCAAGCACGAGAAGAAATGCCATTATGGTGTTCCTGTGTGTCGCTAAATATTTCCTGAAGACGAGTTACTCTATAATCTCCCCATTTTACCCGTCAGTGGTAAGTCATGTCTTTCCTCAAAGTGTTCTGCATTTTCACTGCTGACATTATAATGTACATGCTACACCCTTTTCATCGTAACTTTCAAGACATTCACCGATGGAATTGGTAAAACTCGTGATGAGGGGAAGTGTCAACGATAAAAAAACAATACGATAAAACGCAATAGGCTAGGGACTTTGTATTATGTTTGAGTGTTAAATCTGTATAGCAGGTATTGGTTGCATAAGACGGCATGACATATATATATATATATATATATATATATATATACTAAAATAAACATACCTGCATCATTACTGTATCAATTCACAACCTCCATTACTCTATGGTTGCATACAAGCCTGTGACAGTGTATGATTGTTTGGCCACGTTTTATGTATTTGGTGAGTTTAAAAAGGTTTAATCCTAGAAAGGTGTAATATTACACTTAGGGATCATGGGAATATAAAAGTGAGACAATTCTTATAATTTCTGGTCACAATTATATTATCAAAGTTGTATATTAAAAAAATCACTGAGAATCCCCACAACAAGTGTCTGGAGTGTATCGTTCATCTGGAATCGGTTGGGCCTGAAACTCAACATCGTCCGGTCGCAGCTTGGTTGCATAGTCTCAAAAGCGAAGTAGGAAGTTTAAAGGGTGTGAGAGTCGAGACCTTGCAACACAAAAGTCAGACCATACTTCGACAGAATTTCAATTGATCAAGTACCTTTAAATTGTGTTGCGGGCGGTGAGATTTTGTTTCTTGACGCGTCAGGAAAGCCATTTTATTTATCTGAAAATAGTGGTACTGCAGAACTACGGCTGCTGATGTAGATTGTTGTAAACAGTCATCGAGAGCGGAAAGCAAGGACTCAGAGAAAGTTATTTCTTCGAATTGTTTATATGATAAGAGGATGACGACGGTGTTGCTGTATTTCGTTTTCCAATAATATTAAATTTCAGTGTTTTCTGTTTGCAAACAAATCTAATACAATTACAACAATACCTTGAAGTTCATTAATATCACAGATAGATTTGCTTCAAAGACATACCTTTGTGGGTATGCTTGTAGGCAGTCAAGGCGATAAAATCATTCTTAAAATGTGAAGGACGTCGTTGGAACTGATCTCTGCGTAAAACTAGATATACCTTAGGCCGCGTTCAAAAAAAATGGTAAGGGGAAGGCTGGAGGAATCGCGATTGAAATCTTATTTTTTCAGATCCTCCCTCTCAATACCCTCAAAATTTTCAAGACCCCCTTCAATATCCTCAAAAATTTTCAAGTCCCCCCAATTACCCTATAGACGCATTTTTCTTAGGAATGCACGCTGAAGAAAATCAAACATGTAATGTGTCGTTCTGCATGCAGATGTTCAACACTACCTCTTATCAGCAGGTTGTAGAGCCATATACCTAGGGCAAGTTCTTAAATTGATTCATTTTTGCATCAGTGGACTTTTTGGATTTCTCAGTCTAAGCCGACTTGAGTTTATCCAACTCTGGCCAGTTCAATGGCGCCAGCTGAAAAGCACACAAAATGACAATCATGAGAGAGTATGAAAATTGTGTATTCCTAGCTACGTTTAACCAAATCGTTCAAAAATGAGCACAGTGACCTGCGAATTTTTTTTTCAAAAGTACAAGGCATATATAACTTAGATGCCACTTATAAATGTTTTACAAAATTGACAATACTGGAAGGTTAAATATTCAATGAAATTAATGTTTTAATCTCAGAAATTTTGGGTGTAATAATGGCAAATTTAATAAAAAAAATTATTCCATTTAGTCACACATTTTTCCATTTAAATTAGAGTCTCTCTTGTTCAAAGTTTTACTTTTGTGTTTTGTGTTCAATGAGATGTGAAAATTTCATTCACTGCATGAACTTGAAATGAATGGTTTTATGTATTGATTTTAAGTGATTTTAGAAAAACTGACTTTTCATCGTACATTTGTATAAGATCAAGTATGGTGACCCCATCTTTTTTCTCTAATATTTTATTGTTCTCATATGCCAGAATTCAAAAATCCATGGTAATTGTTAGTCCCCTAGTCTTCTATGTGTTGCTGTCTGGCTGGATCTTGTGTACAAGTAGATGTATGTTTCACTGTCAATTAAGTGTCCGATGACCGAAACTCTTCTTAAACTACATCAGAGTCAGAGCTACATGTGTTACCCTCATTACCAGTATGTAGTACCAGGGCAGTAATTGTATTATTTTTTTATTTTGACAATATTTTTGTTCAGTTTATACAATTGCGTTCTTGTTCTCCCTACAGCATGTTGAGCTGTCCAATATTCAGCTTGCCAACACAGCCTACGTGTACCGTACATTTGTATCATTCAATTATCACCAATATTTAGACAAACGGACTTTGTTGACAAACTGAATGAATATTGTGTTTTAATTCAGTGTGCTGTAGAGAGACACCAAGAAACTGTGTTTGATACATTGCATAAAAATATTGAAAAATTATCAACAGTTGTAGCTCCTGTCGAATTACAAGGCCAACTTATTTTACGAAAATGAAATGGCATTCATACATTTTTAGATTTTTTCGAGATTAAAGACATGAAATGTTACAAAACGGTTGTAGATTTTGTTTAATTATTACTAACGTTAGAACGATTGGACGACATCAAAATGTTGGGAGTCAAAGTATTTTCAGGTCCCCCCCATAGGCAAAGTTAAACTTTCAAGTCCCCCCTCGACTACCCCAAAAATTTTCGGATCCCCCTGAATTCCTCCAGTCCCCCCCACCGTTTTTTTGAACGCGGCCTTATTGATTGTATTGATTGTACATGTCATGACAACAAAACACAATTCCACAGGTAAATTGAAATTTCAATTGAGAAACTGTTAAAAATTTCAATTTTCTACCAACTTTGTACCGACAGGCTCTGGGAAAGGGAGTCGATCCTATGATCGTTGGTTTCGTCTTGGCAAGCTTTGCTCTTGTCTCCTTCATCGTATCTCCTCCTCTTGGGAAAAGCGTAAGTTACACCGACCTCTTATCCAGAAAAGCAACTTTATATGGACGTTATCAATATGTAGGACATTTTATCTCAAACCTGTAATGAAGTATATTAAAATATACTGATGTGCAAATTACTGATTGATGCCTTGTCATCCTATTTATATACACTTACAATTCGATTCACGCTAAGGTAAGAAAGCTTATCGATAAATGTGCATGGTTCGATTTACTGCTGGCTGAATATCAAGGACTTAAGAATCGTAGGCCATTGTACAACAGGTAACATTGACGAAGGATTGGTGGAGTTAATACGAGGAAAGCTATTTGAATAAAAACAATACATGAAGCCATCTTTTACTGCCATCACATCGATTTGAAAGACTGAAAGAAGATAACAGAAACAAGTTCAGAAAAGCATTCACACTATGTCAACAAGAATTTGGACCTTATAAAATAGTTATATTCTACAACTGTAATAGATATTGGTTTACAGAGTATTACCTTCCTTCGTAAGAGTGAAATATCAACAATTAGTGATTAGATACAGAATATGCACCGTATTTGAGCATGTTTCTTTACTTATTTCATTAACAGGTATAGGCATCAATTCATAAAAATAATCAATCGCAAGATTTGATTAGTTTGATATTTGGCTTCAAGTAGCTAAGTATTCTGGAACTTTTTTCACGACACTCAGATTGTCATCTTTCCTTGCTGTAATATATCATGCAATGTAACAAATACCTCTTCAATTCGTGTGTGAATTCTCATACCAGTTTTAACTTACGGTTTACTGAATGAAATCATAACCGTTAACTCTCGAACACTTCGAGACACCAGGTTGGTTATCGCACAATAAGTAATCAATGACCAATGGCAGTTGTTATTTTTTGCTTTGACGAACTCAATACAAAGGCGTAGACCAATACCACTGATGATAAATGTATATAATAACATTCAGTTCAACAAGGTTTTTAACGAAGCATCACTAGGGGAACATGCGGCAAAAATTGTCTGAAGTGCATGAATTTCTGGCGAAAGCGTTCGTGTTGCAAAATTATTGCGTACACGTAATATCCAATTTGGCCGGCTCAATGTAATGTTACAGTGTTAATTCACCATCCACGTAAAATCTATTTACTACCTGTATTCAAGCATACCTGTGTTCAAGACACCTGATGTATATATAAATATAAATGTAAATTAATTTGAATCTAATCTATTTACTATACTATTATGTTGACCCACAGATTGCTAAATTTGGTGCAAGGTTTATATTTAGTTTGGGTTGCGGGATTGCTGGTCTGTCGGCATTGCTCTTTGGGTAAGTAAGGGTATTTATCACCTGTGACAACAACTATCATACTAATCACGAATGGATACAGTTCTTTTGAAACCAGCGTCAAGAACTGTAGAAAGTTTTCGCTATTTAGTTTAATTGTAATTTAATCTGAAAGTTCATTCAAGTTTTCCACTACATTTGGCTTTAAGTGCCATGGAGGTTATGAAAAACAGCTCACCTAAGATGGCGCACAGCAGCAAACGCACAACAGCAAAATCACTATGAAGATTTGTAAACTACTCAAATTTAGTACTTTCTGTAAGTCGTGGACTCACAGAGATGCCTTAATACCGTAACACATTTTTATTGTTCCTCGTTAAATCGCCGTCAACATATTGTCTTCTCCAAAGATTATAGACTGCGTATGTTTCATGATTAACGGGTTATAGAAACGAACTTGAATGTTTAGAACATCTTGCCTTACAGGTGTCTCAAAGTCATAAACAACGCTGACTACTTCGTCTCCCTAAGTTTCTTGGTACGTACAGCACAAGCAGTTGGTGTCCAGGCTGGTAACACGGCAGCCATAGCTATCGTGTTTCAACTTTACCGGCGAGATGTAGCATTTGCCATAGTACGTATTGGAATTTACATATTGGTGACTTATTTTAAGTATTTATTTTACATTCAAAGAAAAGAAGATCGGAAAGAATATACTATCACTCCAAACAGATTTCCAGAACCTTTCCAGATAAGCTAGAGAAATGTCGCTGTGGTTGATTTTCCATGCGAGGCACCTGCGCATGAATGGCGGTATATATATTTAACAGGCGTCTTTTACGTAGACATATCACATTACCATTTTGAATTTTACATTAAACACAACGAAAAGACTTTCATTTTACGAAAACCAAGGCCTTTTGGGTATTTTTTGTGAAAAAAACTGCAAATCTTAGAGAAATTGCAATCGTTTTTTTAATATTGTTGAGGAAAAAATTAGTATACAGCATCACCCATACTTAATTTGATACTTTACTTTTTGACAGGGAATTTTTCAAATATTCTCTGGTCTCGGTTTGATCTCTGGTCCAACTCTAGGGGGCCTTCTGTATTCAGTAAGTAATTAAAAGCTCATTCATTGGGTCCTTTCTGTTCAACTAAAGGTACAAACTGTACCTGCAGATATACATTGGCTTAAATCCACAGCTTGTACATAAAATTAGAGTTTCTTCAAAGCTTAAGTGAGTTTGATAATCTCTATAATGGTAAACAGATCTGAGACGTACTTGAGTGATGGCTCTAGACTGAACAAAGTGTAACAGCAATAACAAATTTGACAAAGACACGCACAAGTAAAAAACTTTGACTCGCTAAAATAAGACACAAAATTGTGATTGGGAAATGGATCACATGGAAAGGCAAATTGTTATCCACACGTCGGTTATAGTATGTTCTAATAAATTTGAAACCATTCGGCAAAGCATGTCTTAGTGTTGACTAATATGGTTGGCAGACGGTCACTTTGGATTGTATCATACAAACGAATTGACTTCTATATGTGTGTAGCATATTATGTGTTATAGTCTCAACAAGGGAGTGTGTACCCGAGGGCAGGTGACCATTTGCCAAATGGAGGGGGCAAATGGTCTCCTGCCTTGAGAGTAAACAGCCCTTGTTTGGGCTATAATTTTTTTATTACATGCCTTTCTTTTATCCTCTCCAAATTTTAGGGTTTATTCGCAGACGGCCATGATTTATTGCCATGAAAGTTGAAAATCCTCTAGAAAACAGAACGATTATATTGATCAAACAACTTATTAATAAATTTAAATCACTGTTATGTGATCCATCAAATTTTTCATGCAAAAATGTTTTCTTAACTGGATATTCACTGGATATTGTATCATTTTGAAGTCCCGACGTTGTTAAATTGAAAAATAGTTCCGGTTCTTTCAGTCAAATGATGACTATGCGACTCGCTTCGTCATCAACAAGTTACTATTGAATCCTATGGGGCAGGCGACGTTCCAAGTATGAGGCATGCAATAATACCTTTGTTGTAACTGCTGACGAATATCGGTTTCAGCATGGCTGAATAAAAGCGCCTGTCATAAAACCTTTGTATCAATATAGCTCATTGGCAACTATATTAGTTCGCATTGTCAATTAGAAGGATTTACATATATTCTTCATGGTTTACTATTCCGTGGAGACGTTTGCAGAAATTCTGATGCAGCTTGTTTGAATGATGTCTGAAAAATATCAAAGTGGTCCATCGATGGCCACGCTTGATCCTGCAGAAAAATAAACCGACTTGTATGTGAACGTCATTAAATGGTGTTATCTTCAAAGATAAACCAATTTGGCACGTGTAATACTCTAAATAATGGGTTCATTATAATATAGCATTATCGTCCTTGAATAAACCTTTAATACACTTGGTTTGCACATTTCTGACAATCAGATTTATCAACTGGAACGTGTAACAAGTTGGGTTTCAAATAAAATATTAAAATATAAGGGCCGCCGGACGGCAATATTCGAAAATGGATTGTATTATGAAAAGATATGCTACCTTGTATATACAATGCACTATAGTTAACCCTGTTGCACTGGTTCTCTTCATGTACAGCCGACATGGTTCACAAATCTGCTCCAAGGGGCTACACATGATACGGCTCATCATTGTCATAGCCACGAACACCAGTCCCAGCTATCATAATGGTGCAACTGTTATTAGAAAACCAAATATGAAGTGAAGTGTACGTCAACTCGGACATACATTACTATGACGTCATCCCCTTGTTTAAATACTCTAGCTTAAACAATTTGTTTCTGCTAAATACTTCTGTTAATTGCTACTAAAGGATTATTGATGGAAGTGTTTTGGTAAGGATATGTCCTCCCCCACCCTACGATATTACCATATTTTCCAATGACTCAGTCACATGTTTTAGAGATGTTCACCATTTGACTTCCATTCTGACAATTCTCCATTTTCGCTGCCAGGCTGGGGGATATCTTCTTCCATTCTTGGTACTGGGCGGCATTCTTCTAATGGTCATCCCATTCTTCCTGTGCTTGTATCCAGACAGAATAGGTAATGCACATGCTGATTTCTGAGCAGCTTTCCTTGAAGTTTTACAAGGTCTGGATCAAGGGAAGGGGAAGTGATGAATACAGCCACAGAAAATGTATTGATGATACTGAAGTCGGTCAAGTTTCAGAGAAAACGTAATATCTGACTTTTGAATACTAAACCAAAAGAAATGTTACTTACCAGATAAAAATGCTTGACGAACACATGCCATATACGTAAATGAAAGATTGCAGCAAATCAAAGCTTTAATATAATTATTTAGTTGGTAGAAATATCAGCAACATATTTCCGTCATATTTTTGTAGAAGAGGATATCCGTCGCACTGAAGCCCTCTGTCCACTGCTAGTGAAGATCGGTATTATTCTGGGTATGCTTGTGAGAGTGGTCACGGCTATTGAAATTACCTTCCTTGACAGTACATTGGGACTAGCTCTGATATCGGTAAGAAACAAGTCCATGATCTGCATTAAATTGGACTTTCTGGTATTCCAACGTATTAATCGTTCAATGCAATGCAGTGTTAATTGGAATCAATCATCGTTTGATGGATTCAAAACAGGTTATAAGCTAATATATATCTTAAATGGTCCGTTACTCGGCTGCCGCTGGACAATCAGAGTCAAAAAAGGAGTCTGCATATATATATATATATATATATATATATATATATATATATATATATATATATATATATATATATATATATATATATATATATATATATATATATATATATATATATATATATATATACACACGCATTCAGAGGTTGCCTTTATATAAAGCCATTATGGTGATAACCGGGAGGGCACATTATATACATTTAAATTTGTATATACATATACATATACGTAATATATATATATATATATATATATATATATATATATATATATATATATATATATATATATATATATATATATACGTATATGTATATGTATATACAAATTTAAATGTATATAATGTGCCTCCCGGTTATCACCATAATGGCTTTATATTATGGCAACCTCTAAATGCGTGTGTGTATTAAGTAGAACGCACCTCGGGGACAGAAATTCGGGCCTTCAAATTTTATCAATTTTCTTCTGACCTACCACTTGTGGGGGCTCATTTTGAAGCTCTTGGCGAAAGAAAAGTTTTCACCGTCTTAGTTTTTTGAAATCGAAAATTTTATTTTTTCTCATAGAGTTAACACAGGGATGGCGGCCATTTTGAATTTCAAATATCGAGAAATCGCAAGTTATTTGTCTCTCTAGTACCAAAGTTTGCACGGTGACCCCTGATTTTTATTCTTGCTTTGGTAAGAGAATGGTTCAAAGTGTCACTGAGGAAAATATGAGCAAAAGTTTAAGTCTTTCACTTTCGAGTGCATATTACCTTAACTCAAAGCATGTCTGATCGTTTCATCCTTAGATCTCATTTTTGTCTTTGCTCTTCTTTCTAATTTTAGTTGAATATAAATTCGGCGACAACAGTTGGAATTCTGTTCCTTCTAGCTGGTTTGGCTTTCGGAATTTCAGCTCCTGTTTGGGGTCTAATCGGTGATAAGCTGGTAAGTACAGGTACAAGATACAGACTGTCTTAGGAATGTACAAGTACAATGAAATGTTGACAGACAAGGCAAGATGCATTGGTAATGTTATATTTAACACAAAAGGGAAAATCAGGCGACTCACAGGCGCACAACTGCATTATCCATAGATGTATACTGAATGTTCATAATTTGATTTTTACATGATAACCTATATCATGCACGTTTACATAGATTTGTGAATGCACATACATACATACATACATACATACATACATACATACATACATACATACATACATACATACATACACATGTGAGTACGTATGTATGCACGGACATTACCAACCTTTCTTTCATAAGTAGTTTTTCTCATTGCACAATTTTCCATTTCAGAAAATATTTAAAGAATTGAATTTAATTGGTTTGATCTTGGGAGCCGTCGGTTACCTTTTGATAGGTCCTGCACCATTCCTTGGATTGCAACCGTAAGTGACACGTACATTTGTATTGTCAATCACTTATGCTGACTTGTGAGACGAGTTTCTAATCGATGTTTATAATTCTGTTATTGTCTTTTTTGCTTCAGTACTTTCGGTGTGATTGCCACTGGTCTGAGTATTATGGGACTTGGTGTAGGTGCAATCATAACGATTATACCAGAAATGGTCGATGTGGCACTGTGAGTATGCTGACCTTGTTTTGATTCAGATTTGTATTTACGCGTCGTGCTCTGTTTGTCATCGTCGTAAACCACGCGCCTCTTTACGGCAACAGCTCAGCGCTACCCGTTAAGAGATTGATTTTTGCGTAGGTCAGCGGAGCGGAAATTATTGCTCTGGCTCGCGAGAATGCTGTTTGTAAACATGTATGAAAGCTTTCCTATCCTCTGTCTTGAGTTCATGCTGTAATCCGATTAATACTTACAGGTATCCATCCAATCATGTGATCACAGTAGATGCGGAAATAATTTCCTTATCTTCAAACATAGGCGTCTTGTCGCACTTTACGCCGAACTCCACATGGTCGATTTCTCTAAAACAGCTGATCACGTGAATAGAAAAGCGTTTTGGTCTTCAGTTGCCATAGATAGCGTTTAAGTATGATTGATTCACCTAAGTATCTATTTTTGATATAGTTGAACATATATATTGGAGATTGTGTATCAACGATATGTATAAAAAGGACAGTGTCTGTCAAACTCGCCTGTCCATTTTTTTGATATGGTAAATGTTGTATCTCCACACATCACGTGACATGAATTCGATTTTAATTTACAGACAAAAGGGCTATGAAGACAATTTGCAGACATATGGGCTTGTATCAGGTCTTTACTACTTTGCTGACAATTTAGGGTGAGTGTATATCATATGTACAAAGAGACGAAGAATATTGGGTACCACATATACTATATTTGGCGTCTGTTACTCGAATTTAATGCATTTACGCTACCATCAGACAGACAAAATGTTATCGGTTTTCATGGTTCTTCTTGGTTTCTGTAATTGTGGGTCACACCATGTGGTCTCTAATTATTTGTTTTATTATTTTCGCAATGTCGTATTATTTTTGATTGATTGATTATGAAACAATCTTATGATATACCTTTATGAGTGTGGAAGTGAATCCCAATCCCTGAAATATATTTTGTCGAGTAAAGAGAGATTAATCTATTGTTTTGAGAGGAGATCTGTACATAATATGTGCTTGTTCAGTACACCCATTAGGCATAGTAAACATACATACTTCATCTTGGTTTGCCATAGTGGTAAACGTTCTTTTCTGTCATCAGTTTGTTTGTAGGACCAATCATGGGATCGGCTTTGTTTACTGATTTCGGTTTCCCCTTGAGTTGTACCGACGTTTCATTCATGGTTGCTGGTACATTTGTGTTGTATGCCTTCTATGTCACATGCTACCGATGCTGCCAATGTGTTGAGGTGTATAAAATACCAGACAAAGACAAAGAAACGGAGGATAAGTTCGATGACCAAGAAGAGGAAACAAATATTGAACTCAATTCCCAGTCTTACAATTCATTCAATGATTATAATTAGAGATTTATTCATGAATATATAAATCGACCTTATATTTTCCGTACTGTTCATATTTTCGTCAAGTGGGCTAGTGTTCCGTTATTATTATTATTATTATTATTATTATTATTATTATTACAAGTTTAGGGGCCATAAGTATTATATACAAATCTAATAACAGTTTATTGAAGCTGTGGGAATTCTGAAAAAGAGGTGTGATAAATATACTTAGGAGAGCATTTTCATAGTAACTGGGATTACTTTGAAAAGGATTTGGAAATAAAGTTGAAATTTTAAAATACAAATAGGTTACTATGGAAATAGGGCCGTGAAATGGATATCATATTTTGTCTTTCTATCCAAAATATTCCTTTGGTATAATATTTCTGTTGATTACTGGATTTTTACACTGGATAGTTGGGCTTTTTTAACCTAAATATCCCTTTGATATGACACATTCTGTTGATTACTGGATTTTAGGTGGAATCTTTGAAAAAGTGATAATTTTTACTCCTGAATGGTTGCCATGGAAAAATTTCATATTAAAATGTGTGTGATATTTTGGTGTGCTAACCAGAAAAACCTTCATGATCAATTGTTTACATCAATCAATAGTTCTTTAATAGGAATTAGGGAAAAAGTAACATTTTCAATCCCAAAATAGTTACCATGGCAACTTGAAACATTAAAATAAGTCTTTTTTTTTGTGTTCTCTGACCCGAACTCCCCCACTAGATAATTTTCATATCAATCAAAGTAACTTTTCATGGGATATTAGAAAAACTGAAATTTTCAACCCCTAAAATGGTTACCATGGAAACATGGGGCAGTGAAATCGATATCATATTTGGTCTTTAGACCCAAGATACCCTTATGGTGAAATTTTCACGGAAATTGAACCTTTTATTATTCGCGTTATTATTTCTATATAATACTTATATTAATTATTATTATCTCTTATACTTCAAGTATTAAAGTTCGATTGATTGCACTATTGATTTTCTCTTCCCATTTGTTCTTGTAAATTTGATCCATGGGTTACCTATTTCAATGTAGATTTGATTAAGAGTTGATGTATTTTCATGCAATTCTCGTGTCAGTTCATTCCTTTCTCTATGTCTTAAGGATTTTAAATTCTCAATGTAGCTAGATAATGTTTCTGAAATTTGGTATGACAAAGTATTCTATTCAAAGCAACTAGCTTCAAAGTGTAACGCCTCGCCCGTTAATTTTTGGTCCCTCAGTTGCCCTTGCACAAATGAAGAAACGTTCATGGTTCGCTATGACATTCATTCCTCCAGTCATATACCTTTATGCTAAAACAGAGTCCCTTTCTGATGATGACCTCACTGTTCCTCGAAGACAAGTTCCGGAGATTATACAAGAAAGTAGAAGGCCACGTAGGAAGGCCATGTTAACTTCCATTGGCACTCGACTCATTGCAAGCGAAACGGTTGTTGATATTACTTGTGTCATCAGCCTGAGTGACGGTTTCGCTTGCATTGAGTCGAGTGCCCGTGTTACCTTCAAGTTGATTATTTTTAGCAATTTACATATCGATTGATGACTTTTTATGCCAGTCACGAGTTCTTTGTAGAATTATTATTGTTTATTTCTTTCAGTCATAGTGGGTAAGACTTTCAAGAAACGGTGTTTTAGCAATAGGTATAGGACAGCATGGCGAGTAGATTTAACTTTATGAATTAATTCTAGAGTTGTGAATCGATCAGCAGAGACTCGGGTTGAACTTCAATGGAGCCATTTGTCAGAGAGGGACCGATCTGACGTCAAGTGTCAATCTTAACTCAATATTTCACATAGGAGTCTGTTTCGGTCGATTCTTTTTTTCATGAGTTGCTATGCCGAGCGTATATTTACACAGTTTTGTAACATCTAATTAATTTAGAACCCCTAGTTTTCATTATTAGTTTAAATAAAATTGTTTTCAAGAAAATCGCCGACTTCACGGCCTTTTCTGTCGTATTGAGGCGATACCGAAGGATTCAAATTGCTAAGCAACGGTTGCTAAGGGTAATTTCCAAAATCAATCAAAATGCTAAGTTTTCATGGTTTTCTTTGCATAATAATGATTTACAGAACCATCTGACCGTTGACCAGTTTTATCACCGGAAACGCTCAGGGTTCGTGAATTTCGCTGATTTATGAAATCGGGCTGTGAATTACTTTCACGCCTTGACTTCCTGTCTGTGCAGCAGTGGACAACGGGCCAAAGCCGGGCCCAAGCCCTGCAGAGCTCTACAGCCGCTTGGTTAAGCCAGCCGACATGTACAGTAATATCACGTACCGTTATTCTTTAATAAATAATGAAGTCATGTAGACATTCTACACATTGATGATTATGCAGTGCGTTCACCAGCCCGAGCCAGGCAGCAATAGGTACAATGTCAGTCATTATGTAGGCCAATAGGCCTACACTAATATCACGTACGGTGATTCTTTTATTGAATAATCAAGTCGTATACAGACATTCTACATATTAAATACGATTATTATCCAAGCAATGTGCCAAGCGCCTGTGAGGGGGTTGGGGTGTCTTCGAACGCGGAAACCTTTATATAGTAACCTTTCTGCAGGCTAGTTTCAACACTCGATTCGGTTAACCTTCTATTCGTAAAGCATTTGCCTGCAGCCGGTGGACTGTAGAATATGTCTTCACGTAGACCTGCGTACAGGTCTGTGTGTTCCCGGCGTTATACTGTGGCATAACGCCGGGAACACACAGACCTGTACGCAGGGCTAGTCTGCACGGTGTCCTATGGTATCACATGTTGCAGTACAGCACTACCAATGCTAGTGCAACGAATGTTTTTATTGGGAGGGGGCACAATTCAGTTTTTATTCCTCGTATCTCCACATTACAGTGCACGCACAGATAACAAGAAAGTGTACAATTATGAGAGGAAGTTTCGTATGAATACAACTTCAGGTTAATGAAGAGAGATTACAACAATTCAATCCGGTCATCGCGAAATTGTACCGTAAGTTTTCCTAAGTGGTGGTGACACATTGGAACTAATTTGAGAGAATTGGATATTGCAGTAATGCGTATTTTCAGCAAATTTAAGCTCATCTAATGTTGTTGTTTTTTGGTTTTTTTTTGTATTTTTGAAATTCACTTTTCGTTGATAATTTGTAATATTTCAACTTTCAGCTATAGTAGAGCAACTAACACTTTTGACAAATTTTAACAATTAAGAGACCCTATTCTCCAAAATTGGTTCTAATCGTGTTTGGTTTATTTCCATCAGTAGATACGAAATTAAATACTTTACCACAATGTTATATCCCGGCTGGCTTACTTTAATCTGTTGAATGAATATTCTACTGTGAGTGAAGAATGTATTACATAAAACCATTGTTTCTCCTTCCAAGAAGTCAGACGATCTCCTGCCAACAGAACTAACTTTGATACAATCAAGTAGCTTCTGGAAGTACGTCCACTTTGAACTGCCATATCAAAATATTGTCAATGTCCATGCTTGTCTCATCCAGACTGACATAATGCTATCATTTGGGGGAATGATGTCATATTCATGACTGTTATTACTATTCCTGAGGCATTTATATCTGTCTTAGTCTCACATGTACTGACAAGTCTTCCAGCTCGCCTCGAACTGACTATTTGCCTATGTTCTATGATGTATAGTGGAATAAAGTAGCATTTTAGATTACTGTACTCGGTGCCTAAAGTCATCCTTACGTCCCTTCAACATGGGAATACCTGCCTTGCCGGCCCCGACACGCGACATGGACAATGCCATCATGAGTGATCATAACCCCGGTCACGTCACACAGACACTGCCCGCAAGTAATGCCAATGCATACAATCGTGGTGTAATATCAATTAACGCGATGAATATTGCATTATGTTGTAGTCTCTTGCGAGAGCAACGAAGAGAAAAATCGGATACTTGTGGCATTTATACAGATTAGTGCTGACTGTCACGATATAGAATTAAGACACCATACAGCAGTCGACTTGAGGTGTGCATAGCCTTCTATTCAAAGGAAGAAAGGAACATATACTTTGATTGCTGCCCATGAGCGATGGTTGAGAGTTTTCAACGTCAGCCAAATAGGATATGAAAGGATGGGTGATATGGAAATGTCCAAGGCGAGAAAACATGCAACACTTGCATGTCTGTGTTTTGCAAAGTACTTTCTGAAGACCTGTTATTCTGTAATATCTCCATTCTATCCTGAAGTGGTAGGTCAATATTCGTTCTCACTTACTACATGTATTATTTCTGATTTTAGGACGAGCCGTGTGACTCAGTTAGGCACAAGTAGCCATACAAAATGCATTTTTGTATTTTGTGTTGTATCTATCAAAATATGGAAGTTTAATTTTTTTAAATTTTCGTACCACACTACAAGGATTAAATGACAAAACCTTCCGCAAAATAACACGAAAAGCAGGAATTGTAGTGGTTATCGAATGCACGAATTGTAAATGGAAAAAAGACTTTATTTATTTATTTTGTTTATTTATTTGATTAACCTGGTGGCATTGAGAAAATGGAGCAGAGGAATGGTTTTATCCGTGTTGAAATAAAATATGATGAGTTTTCGTCGAGACGTTTTTTCTTCGTCTGTTCAGCTGCTGTGTTATACGTATTTCGTACATTTACTGGCGTCGGTGCTAGCAGCGTCATTCACTCCGTTTTCTTCGTCCACAGGCGCTAGCAAAAGGCGTGAACTCTCTGACAGTTGCTTTTATCCTGGCTAGTTTTGCTTTGGTCTCTTTCGTCGTATCACCGCCACTAGGCAAAAGTGTAAGTTCGATGCTATTTATAGATTTTTGATAGCGATTGTTACATATTGTTAGGTGCAGCGAGAAGTGATTTATCGATACATTTTACTCTTCGTGACGTCATATACTGAACCTGTTAATCAAATAATTTAGTAGGAGTGTTCAGTATTTTTCAGTACTTCTGTAAATTAGGTACTTCAGAAGGCTGAAATGGCAACGATTAGAAAAGATAGCGATCACTGTGATTTTTACCATGACCTATGTACAGATTTATATTGCTCAGATAATTAAGGCCAAATTCATCATTAGTTTTATCTATTATTGCTGGTAGCATAACTCAACCCGGCTGATGATTCTATTGCTAGGCCCGACTTAAAATATGTAATGATGATGTGAACATTTCAGGACTTCTGAAAACAAAATCGTCATACTGCCAACTAGATGGCCATTCAATTTGACCGTCTCGATTCGCCGTAGATTGGGAAATATGGACCGAAGTTTATTTTCTGTTTTGGGTGCGGAATTTCTGGTTTGTCGACATTACTATTCGGGTAAGTTATTGTAGGATAGTATTTACTTTAATAATATAATGTTTAGTGCCACAGGTGTCGAAATTGGATAATGCGTTTATTGCGCCTATTGTGTGCTCTCAATTTACTCCAATCTGTTTTACTGTTCAGATGTATTTTACATGTAATATTTTGTCCTTCTTTTATTATACACATATTCGTTTTAAGTTTATTTGTTATTTTCTCTCGTGCCTTGGGAGCTTTACTTTCCTTTGTGTACAACTTTTCCTGAACAGCAAGTACCCTTATCCCCGTGCGCTGTGAACGCAGTGCACCCTCAGCCGGAAACCTCTCAAATCAAGGCCTTTTATTCAGGCAATAATGTTTTTAGTACATGCATCTTCACAGTGAACGCCATATGACATTTAGTTACGTGCAGGGCATGCTCAAACACTTTCACCATTATCGACCAGCATCAAACAGATTTTAACGAAAGTTAAAACAGCAGTGCGCGCATGGATATTTTACATCTCCGTCGAAAACGTCGAACCGGCTTCACCGGACTGTATAGTTTTCACAAAACAGGAAGACAACAAAGGCGACTCATGACATGCATAACCAGTTTTTCGTTGACAATTAATTCATACACCACAGAAAGTGTGTTTTAAATGTTAATACTATTGCAATCACAACGTCAATTTTCAATTACTTGTCAGACCGACAAGAGAACTTGAAAGATTAGAGGAGACAGGAGTTTTGTATACGTGCAAGGGTTTTGGTCGGAAGGGGAGCTACTCCTAGATCCAATGACTTCCTAAGTAAAGAGTAATACTGTGGTGATAGCCTTGTTTACATAATATCATTCTCGACATTTCACTCCAAGGTGTCTCGATGCTGTAGATAACACAGTCTACTTCATTGTATTGAGTTTTATCATTCGAACGATTCAGGCGTTCGGTGTCCAGGCCAGCAACACGGCATCAGTGGTTATTGTGTTTCAGCTCTACAGGGACAACGTGGCTTTTTTCATAGTAAGTTGATTCGCATATTACATTGTGCTATCTTCATCAAGGGAGGGTCTATCATACGATATGGATATTAATTAGAGTGACTTGAGCTGTTTTCAATGACACGAGATGATGTGTTTTATTCCATCGTTTTTCACAAATGCCTTACTGTGATTTTAAAATAAATACGATGCCTGCATGTAGTATTAATTGTTGTCTGTAAACCGTTGATAAGTTATGCAACAATAAGACCCTACATAATAATTGCTCTGGACGGTACGAATGCTGTAATGCGATTGTGAATGGCTTTACCCTGAAAAAATTTAAATAATATAACTTTACAATTTTGTATCGCCCACTTCACGGCTTTCAAATACATTGTTAAAATGACGTCGACTTAATTTATCATCTTCAACTACCGTGAACAAAATAAGATAATCATATTTTCATTTCAAGGGAGTCCTTCAGATTGCCGCTGGACTCGGAATAATCACTGGCCCAACACTTGGTGGCGTACTTTATGCTGTAAGTATAGTAAGAGATGTCTTTGGTTGGAAACACAGGAAGCGTTGACGACAATTTTTTCTCCATAGTTTGTCACTGGTTAGGACGTTTATGCATAATTTGACGTTAAAGGATTTTCAACACATACTAAGGAAGGGCTCAGTCATTATAGTCTGAAGATGGCCGGGAATTCTTCTTGTGCATCAGTCAAGATAGGAACGTCCCAGTCCCCCCCCCCCCCGCAGAATTGATGAATCCCCCTTTGAGATGACAAAAATTTCATGACTCCCTCCCCCATATTGCTTGAGTAAGTATTACTCCCATTTTTAGTGATAACACTGGTCATAACCGTTGCATAGATACAATATAACATAAGTGGAAAAGAGATCTTTTTCCAATATCCTGCTCTTCTTCCAGATCTCGTATACACTATATCCTGTGTCTCGGCTGGTTCAAAAAGTTGCTTGTAATTTAAATGTAGCTTTTCCATTTAAATGTAATTTATCATGTACTTCTCAACGGGCATTGAGCCAAAACCTACATGGCTATTTCTATGATCCCTTCTTGACCGCAAATCCTGTTATATCTGTGGACATGCGTCAACCAGGTCGATTGGAAACTGTAACATTCAACCACACTTCCATGGGCCTCACTTCCTAGGGAAGTTGTGCATTTTCATATAGATGCATTTTTTCAGAGGAAAATTTTGCATTCGGAAGTCAATCATATCACTAAAAATGCCAGGATAAAGGTCATGAAGGGGTCAAATAGCCAATTTACAGGCCTTGGTACCCAGCGCTCCTTGGGTAAGGGGATCAAAGTTAGCTAAAAGTGCTTGATCAAGGACATGCTCCCTGGTGGCATACTCTGGCCACAATACCATAATGCTACCTGAAGGCTGAGGATACCTTACTAATTAGTATATTCAAATATTTTATGTTTAATTTAAGAGTTATGATACAAAAATGTATATTTATGTATGTCTTCCCTATTGCTAATTGACATAAAAAACAAAGTCATTGAAGTTTTTCATTTACATTCCATCCAGTCTTTGTGTTTATTTATCCAGGTAAGTTTTGTACATCTCTTTCCTGAAAACTGGTCAGATATCGACAGTAGTGCTATGTAACAGCACAGGGGGAACATTTCAATGTAAGGCAGGTTTCAGCTTAACATATCGCTTGCATCTAATCATTGCCCTACCTTAGCCAAATTCTGATAGGAATTGTTTCTTTGCCCTCAACGAGCTGATTTTACGAGAAGACACGCCTGTATGGAGTTGCCAAGTCAAGATGTTTATGTGGCAGATAATACTTATACTTTTATTCGGATTACAGTGAAATTCGAGAATGAAATCATGCAGAGAGCCATTTTCCAAGAATATATTTTGACATTGAAACCGCTTTTTGGCGGAAAGGATACCAATGAAATCAAGTGACCCCCCGTTGCTCTGTGCTATTTGAAAAATACATAACCCCCTTGAAGTTTAACCCCAACCCCCCCCCCCCATGTTGCCGGCTTGAACTTGAACGCTCCCTAAACTCCGATATAGAATTGTTCACGTTTTACTCAGTCTGTTTTTCTGTACTTAATTGTCTCCTCCCCTCCTTTTCATCTTCGTGATCTTCGCATCGTTTTCGTCATCTTCAATTTAATCAAAATCATCATATTCATTGAACAACACAACACAAATGCTCTCATTCTTTGTCTATTTCTCTCAGTTATCGAGTTTTATGCCATGATTATTAGAACTACATGTGTCGCTGTCAAAATCAATCAGACATTAATAACAGTTCAAAGGAAACCTGATGTATAGTTGATGCACATAGTTTATATTGTTTTGTGTATTTGCATTTTAGGCAAGTGGATATTTTCTCCCTTTCTTGGTGCTAGGTGGCGTCCTACTTCTCATCTCACCGTTATGTCTCTATCTTTTCCCGGAATATGAAGGTAAATACTCCGAGATCGCATACTGTGAAGGAATTTATTTCCAATTAAAAGACACCAAATACTAAATTTCTACTTCTTTTCATTTTTAATGCAATCATGAAAATAGAATCATCAGTAGACACGTCACCGCCTGAAAAATCAGAGTGATTTTCACAAGATTAAATCTCAAAATATTTTTAATGATTATCTTGCATCATACGTATTGCAATGGAAAGCATAATATGATTCCACATGACTTCGTCCTCATTGTTGCGCGTTGAAGTTCTTTACGGGTGATAAAATAATCTTAACAAGTAAAAAGTTTGTTTCGTTTGTATCATAGATCAAAACGTACAGTCCTTCACTTCATAGAAATATAGAAAATGCAAGATCTGCCATTACAGCTATCACATTATGAAAACAAAGTTTGCAAAAGAATGTAAAATGGAAACATGTTATTTTTCTGGATTACATATATGTATCGCTGCCAGATCGTGTCCGACCTGGTGATTTCTTTGTATGTTATGAAAGTGTATTATTTTACACCAATTGCTGTAACCTGTGGAGTTCATACGTACACTACGCTAGAGTACAGTGTGTATACATGTAAACTATAGGAACACTACGAAAGTTTAAGAAGTTTTTACAATGCCGTCAAGTTCTCATTCAATGTACCTCTTTCCCTCTTCTATATACGACAATACTTTGTAAATAACCTTGTATTATTATTTTCTGTAAAATACTGTTTCGTCAGGTACAAATTTACATGAAAGTGGCAGAATCGGACCGATGCTTCTCATTATCGGCATAGCGTTGGGAATGCTAGTGAAGGTCGTCAACGCCGTGGAAATAACCTTCCTCGATTCAACGTTATCGCTGGCACTCATTCCGGTAAGCCAAAGTCGAAATCCACAATAGGCAAAAACAACCATCATAAGCTAAAATGGTGTTTTCTCGACTTTATGTAAGCGTTAAAATTCTTTCATGATTAGATTCTGTTATGATTCCTCGTATTTCAGTTCGACGTTAACACGACAACCGCCGTAGCGTTCCTGTTTTTCCTTATCGGGGTGGGCTTTGGTGTCTCGTCACCGATATGGGGCCTCGTCGCTGATAAGTTCGTGAGTATATCGTTAACACACTTGATAATCATGTACATTTTAATAATTTTGTGAAGAAAATGTATTTGAGTACGACTTTTTTCTATATAAATCAGGTTGTCATGGTTTCCAAAACCAAGAGATAAACACAGACGTAGATTTCTCATTTCAAAGATGATAAGTAGGAATGCATGTCTAGTCAAAAACTGGATTTAAAATAAGGATCCGAAATCGAGGACAATCGATCTCTCGTCTCAGTAAGAAATGTCACCTTTCCTATATGTGAAGAGAAATCAGCCTATATTGACCCAGCAATGAGAGAATCTATTACGATCTTTAATGTTAAGTTTTTCCTGCCTGTAAGTATGGAATAAAGTGTAGTCGGCAACAATATATCACATAAATATCGTCAGTCTCCTATGCAAGAAAAATGTTATAATTTAACAAGGCCGAGGATGTACACATTCAATATAAACAATCTTTGTACAGTCTTTTAAGAAACGAGACAGTTGTTAGAAATGCATCAAGTTTAATAAACCGTATTCCTTTTATTGGTAATTCTCTTTCTGAGTAAATGTAGAAAATTCTATTATGTGATGGGCTGAGGCCTTGGCATTCAAAATTAATGTTTTTATTATCAAAGTCTTCAAAATTACTGTATATTTCAAAAGCTGTTCCAGCATAAATCGATGAAATTAAGCGTCTTTCTGCCATCGCATCGGCGGTAAGCAGAGATTACGAAAATGTGAAATGTGATGTGACCTTTGACAGTGATGAAAGTCTGACCTAAGTTATAGTCAGTTTTCGAAAGCGTACCCCATGAAAGTAGAAAAAACCACGCGCTATTTCAATGATGTCATGCAGAGCAAAATGACATCCATTAACTTCAATAGCATGAAATGCAGCCAATATTCGAGTGTCCAATGCAAATGATCAAAGACCTTCCCTAGAAGATGTATCTGATATGAGAGAGAGAGAGAGAGAGAGAGAGAGAGAGAGAGAGAGAGAGGGAGAGGATATGGAATATGGCATCTTGGTCTTACTATAAATTTGTGGGTAACATTCTTTGTGTGTCGTTCTCTTTCAGAATATATTCAGAGAACTTAATTTAATCGGGTTAGCAATCGGGGCAGTTGGTTACTTTCTGGTAGGACCTGCACCATTCTTACATCTAGATAGGTGAGGAATGAGGATATCTTGCTTCATATGATTGTATATGTGTCTATTTATCCATGCATGATGTAATCAGTGTGTGTGTGTGTGTGTGTGTGTAAGCAACAAAGATTATTTTAATTTTGCAGATGTAATGAATCCAATGCACATTCTTATTTTACTTAAAACATAGGCATTCCACCTCTAACGGTAAGCATTCGTTAAATTTGAAAATGGATTGGTATATCACATCCAGCGCTTTGTGTCCGTACTTTATTCTTGTCACCCGCACACAGGTAATATATCCATTCTTCAATCGGCATGGTTATCCATAGTTTCATTGAATCACAGTGGCCGGTTATATACACTTCTACATAATCTGATATCTACAAGTGACTAACTTCCCCATTGCTTGATTTATTCTTCATCGTTAAGGACGATTAGCATTATGGCTGTTGGTCTGTCTATCATGGGAATCGGAGTTGCAGCAATTATTACCATCATACCGGACATGGTCAACGCAGCTATGTGAGTGATTAGAAAACTTTATAGACCTAGTAATGGCAACGGGCTGCGGGAATGCCTTAAGATACACTTCAATATTAAAACTCGTACGAGTACAGTAATCACCTCATAAGTAGATACAGAATGAGCGGTATGGAAGAAAACTTATTTAAAAATTCACTGACAAATTTACACCGTCGAGAAGAGTAGTAAATGTTTTCCCGCATCCCTGCTTTTAGATCAAAACTGGTGTTGAAAATTTCAGTTGTAGTCTTCAAACAATGATTATGAAGTGAGACTGACCTCGTTGTATGTACAGTCCTTATGACAGCAACCGCAGATGTCGTTATAAGGACATGATTATTCATGACGCTGTTATTGAATGCCAAGCGAAGTGCAGAAATGCACATCTGACGTGTGTTTTCGAAAGTTTGAGTGAAATTAACATTCCTTGCAATATCTTCTCCATTCCACTGTGTCATTTTACATCTAGTGAGAAAGGTTATGAAGACGATATCAAGATTTACGGAATCGTTTCCGGTCTGTACTACTGCGCTGATAACTTTGGGTAGGTTAACATTGTTAATACCCTCGGTATAGACACAGGTCGATTAGGCATTATATTTGTGATGATTTTTCCTATTATTATCATAAAAAATAATTATGAATATTAATAAATTATAATATGAATGTTACAGAATATTAAAATTTTTTTACAAACCATTTCGTCTACTTTGTGTAAATGCTCTCTGGAAAACTCCATTGTTGTGATAATTATGATTATTAATAAATTATGATTATGGTTAATAAATCATATTTTACACATTGTAATGTGCTTATGTGAACAACCCTCTGGAAACCCTTATATAGTTTCACAATGTATGCCAAAGTGACACAATTGCCCAGGTTCAGTCTACGGCGAGAGTTACCCCAGGTTCAGTCTACGGCGAGAGTTACCATTGCCCAGGTTCAGTCTACGGCGAGAGTTACTACACAGTGTATATAAAGAGAAGGTAGCCAGCTCCACTCGACAGTAAACTGACATACCCATGAATTACCTCCGTTTTCTTCACTTCTGCATGTTGATTCTCAAAATTTCTCCTGGTGTTGGCAAGTCCATAAATCAGCCATCAAATCTACCCAGTTTTGACCACTTAGACGGAAAATTTGTGAAGTTTGGGGCTGCGAGAAGGTGTATATCGCCAACGAAATGATGCTGTCTTAGCGGAATCGACAGCATCCGGGATCTTTTAGGGCCGTTTGCGAAATTTGAATGTAGCCGCCAAGGAGGGCCGAGGGCGGAGCCATGATTTAACGTTATTAGATATGCTGACATAATTGATCGTATGGCAATGAACGCTCGTGACGTTTGATAAGACCTCTCATCAGTTTACCCGAATGTACATGTGTCTGATCAACATCAAAACGTGGAATGAGTTTCATTTCTCTAGTTGGACGATGTGTTTTTCGAACTTTATAGCAGTTGTAAGGTTGCTCCAAAGCAGCTTCAATGCGATCAATGGAGGTGGTAGCTTCAGCGAAGCATCAACTGAACAAACACCGCGGCAGGCAGCTCAATATAGATTACTGCGATCGTGTTTGCCAGCATTATACACCTTATCCATATTATTCGATGACACCGTCATCACGTACGTCCATTACAAACGTCCAGATGAAATTCCGACGACAGTGAGCACACCGTCATCGACTGTGACCGACTCCTCTGCCCCTCCTCCGCCAAACATATCAGCGACTAATCCGTAGCAATGAATGTTTCCACTAGCTGTGATATTTCGCCGTGGCGGTGACCTTTGATTTGAACGCGTTCGCCGCTGCGATATCACAGCTAGATTTCCACGGTATCCACCTATTCCCGAAGAACCTCCGCCATGTGCACATCGTACCCACAAATACCTTAAATAGCAAGGAACACGACTAGCACTTCCAGGCTTACTTTAACGTGCTCACATTTTCTTGCCCGTTCTCGTTTCAAAATTTTAGTGTGTTTTTCCATAGACCCTACTGCATTCGTTTGTAGCGTCAATTGTTTTTCCCAAAGACACAGAAAGTCCTCGCTTCAGTTTCTGAGTGTGATAAAACTGCAGAGCTTCGGTTAGGATTTCCAAATCTGCGTAAGGCTGTTCGCAAATTGTTTTTCTATTTGCGTAAAATGTACCAAAAATGCGTACAACATGACTACATGTAAGTACCTATATATAACAGCTGTCTACGCGATATCGAAAACCGGTTCAAAAGTCAATGAATAGGCCTAAAGTGTTCAATAAACAACATCAGTGACAATGTTTTTTCTTTGATATTAGTTTCACAATTTGTTCTGTTCTATTTTCTGTCGACGATTTTCATTTCTCACTAATTATTTAGACTACAACTTCCCACTATTGCCTTCGCTGCCTGACCTATCATCGCTGCTCTGAAGTCAAATTCACTTAGTCTCGGGCCTTCCATGGTTATCACCATCAGATCATTTATGACATCGTCACTCAAACAACAACGTTTTGATGTTGTAATCCTATTTTGGGTACTGAACCCACGCGCTCACACGGGACAGATGAGACTGGAATCACGGCTGCAATTATGGCCAATTTTGCAATATTCTGGAATAAGTTTGCAGACCGGCATAAAACTATTATTTTTTAGTCCGCGTAGCATTAACTTAAACTTGATATTCGACCAGGAGATCTTCAGGGTTTACAAGTATGCATTGGGCGCAGCGGAAAAAACATTTTTTGCAGTAACGACGAACTCTATTGAACTTGTTACATTTTTATTGGTACAGACTTGAAGGAAAACGTGATTGACAGGATGTAGGACAAAATATTGCTAAATTATGAACATTTTTATCAGCAAACAATTTATTTTTAGTCCTGGATAAACTTCACATTGAAGGGAAACTACGTCTTTGTTACAGAGACTGCGCTTTTTAATGCGTATCGGATTACGCATCGCAGACGTCATTTTACTTTGCGTACTTCAAAGTAATAACATGCTTGAAATACGCAGGATTTTGCGTTAACGGAAGCTCTGTAATAAAACTATTGATAATATTATTAAAATTTAACTTTTTCTCAGTATTTTTTGCAAGACATGGATATATTTGTCTAACATATTCATAAAAAAGTAACAGGTCCTCGTAACGCCAGCACGCGTACGCCTTTTCAATAAAAAAGATATCGATTTCAAGGTACATTGTCTGTGCTTTGTCTGTAAAACACGTCCGTGACTGCGTTTTTAATATTTTGTTGGGCAGCAAAATAGACGACAGTCAACGCAGCCTGTATTTTCATTGTAAATCTCTGAAAATCACAAGTTCAATTGGAAGGTGACTGCGTACGTACGTACGCTGTTTTGAGGTCTCCTCGCCAAGTCGCTGAACTTGACATATTTTCACAATGTCAACCGGGTATCTATCATAAACAAACGCATCTGCAACCCGTCATCCGTTTGTAATCACACATACATAGCTTGGACCGTTGACTTGAGGCACATCCATCCTTGGACAGACCTAGCCCTGCGTACGATCATGCTGTGTGTTCCGTTACAGCTAATCGCCCCGCTCATTGTGGTGAGCGGGGCGATTAGCTGTAGCGGAACACACAGCATCGTACCATGAAGTAATCGTACAGTGTAAGTGTAACTTTCATGTGTAAAAAAGGTTATGAGCGTTCATTGGCCGTACGATCAATTATGTCAGCATATCTAATAACGTTAAATCATGGCTCCGCCCTCGGCCCTCCTTGGCGGCTACATTCAAATTTCGCAAACGGCCCTAAAAGATCCGGATGCTGTCGATTCCGCTAAGGCTGCATCATTTCATTGGCGATATATACCTTCTCGCAGCCTCAAACTTCACAAATTTTTCCGTCTAAGTGGTCAAAACTGGGTAGATTTGATGGCTGATTTATGGACTTGCCAACACCGGGAGAAATTTTGAGAATCAACATGCAGAAGTGAAGAAAACGGAGGTAATTCATGGGTATGTCAGTTTACTGTCGAGTGGAGCTAGCTACCTTCTCTTTATATACACTGTGTAGTAACTCTCGCCGTAGACTGAACCTGGGGAATGGTAACTCTCGCCGTAGACTGAACCTGGGCAATGGTGTCACTTGTATGTTTGGCATGGATTGTGAAACTGTATGAGGGTTTCCAGAGGGTTGTTCACATAAGCACATTACAATGTGTAAAATATGACTTTATTAATCATAATCATAATTTATGAATAATCATAATTATCAAAACAATGGAGTTTCCAGGTGGCATTTACACAAAGTAGACGACATTGTGTGTATAAAAGTTGTAATATTCTGTAACATTCATATTAATAATTTATTAATATTCATAATTATTTTTTATGATAATAAAAGGAAAAAATCATCACAAATTATGCCTACTGGACCTGTGGTATTGAATCTTTCAGTGTTTCGCTCTGGAAAAACAAACCGAAGAGTAACTCAAATGTGTGGGCCAAACTGAATTGTTAACTTCTGATCATATCTCCCATCTTTACTATGTTTTTGTCGGACTTGTCAGTACAGCCACGCAACGGTAAACCAATGTGCAAAAAGGCGAAAAAAGTCAGCGTAACGCACACAAAGACGTGATTTCAAACCGCTGTTGTCGTTATGTAATGAAACTTTCGTATTTTAACCTTTCCTTTTTAAAGTTGTAATACTCATGTTCTTCAAATTTTCCTGTCCCTCCCAGGTCGTTTATTGGGCCAATTATTGGAACAACATTAATCAACGGATATGGCTTCCCGCTGAGCTGTGTTGATGTTGCTCTTGTTATATGTGGCACATTTGTGTTGTACGGCCTCTACGTTGTGTATTGCAGGTGTCTCGCATGTCGAAAGGGACATTCGACAGTGGAGGACACAGAAAACAATATCAATCTCTCTTTTCAGTCATACAATTCAATAAAAATTCCTGAATAAACAAATTTTTAGGTTTAATTAGCTGATGAAAGCTTTCAAAATCAACTGATGAATTAAAATACCAGTCAGACGATACCGGAGACATTACCGAACGATTGCAAAGTCTTCAATAATATTTTCAAGTTGCGACCGCTGGAAAAGGTTATTTCGCGTAAATTCATCGCTAGTCATCCTTCATACAAGTATTATCTTCCATCAACGTCCATACATTAAAACATAGCTAGGGAGTCTCAGCGACTCGGAAGCCCTCCAGCTTGGTTCGAATGCACGCATCATTGCTGCCCCACCTCTGTGTGGAGACTGATCGCCCGTAGGACAAATGTAGTATTTTATTTCGTTTTAAAGAAAGAATATTTCTCGCTTTCAACATTTTAATATGTTAAGGGTCAGTAGCTGTAACTTCTGATTTTTTTCTTGTTTTGTGTGACAATTACTTACTAGTTCTTGCTCTACTCTCAAAGCCTGTCAACACAAAGTTTACACATGTGGATTGTACTGTTATTATTTCACATTTGAATTCCAGTCCGGACCGGAATTCACTTGTCAAAAGAAACAATTCGGTCTAGTTATGTACATACTGAGTTGAAGTTGACCGTGTATCCCAACATGCTTTTGGGAGTATTGTAGTGAAAAAATCACCCAAGATTACCACTAGCCTACTACTGGCACTTTAAATATTCATATCAAAGACGTGAAATGGTGGCGAGTCGTGCCATATGAGACAAATAATATAAATATGATCCAGCTTGCAATGCATACGTTTCTACTTGATACTTATGAAATGGTGTAAACAGAGCGGGCAAAAGCTTCGTTGGGTTACTGATTGCTTCCAGCGAAAGGTTGCTGTCGAAAATCTAATGTAGCTTGGACAAAAACATGCAATACTGTCTTACAGATTCTTCAGTCTATCGTATTTTTTATTTATAACTTAGAACATCGTTTACATAAACGATAATTGACGAGTCAATTTACAGTAAGTACACAATAAGTGCAATGGAATAAAATGGGAGTTGTGAAAAGATTTGTTCGTGTAAACTTCACTTTTATTGTATGTGGCCATTTGAAGTTGTGAGTTAAGATGTGAACTTTTGTCCAAATTGTGAAGGCAGTCAGTTTGTAGGCTGTCAGTTTGTAATACACGACATGCTTTTTACGTTTACGTCAATGTTCCATTAGAGTATATTTGAAGGACAGATATAGCACGTACATTATTAACACCATTGGAACTAATTTGGGAAAATTGGATGGTGATGTATTGTCGATATAGTCTGCAAATGTAACCTCATCTGCTTTCCTTTTTAAGTTACATACTTGTTTCATTTTATGCGCAATTTGTAATATCATTACATTCAGCTATATGTCGCCTAACACTTTTGAGAAATTTGAAAAACATAAAGATCTAATTATCTCAAATTAGTTCCAATCGTGTTTATTTGTATTTTTCAATAACTTATCTGTGTATATTTTTTTCTTAATTTTACTTGCGTGTTATTTCATCAGTTGTGGTTACTGTCTATGCTTGTACACATCTCTCCTTGCCGCTATGTGGACGACTATCGTGACAATTCATTTATTTTGACGTAGTATGCTTTCGGAAACTATTATGTTAATGGTGCAATGATGACAGCCGTATCTCCCCGGCATATCTCTGCACATTACGTGTATCTGATTGCTTTTGTTCCATCGAATCCTCAAAATCATCGAAGAACATCGATGGATCTGTACACAGGGTTCTGCAATCTCCAGGCAGAGTCATCTTATCGCGTATTACCCACAATTCCTGATGTGTTCGATTCGGCGTACGCGCGATAAGAACTCTGGTTCCGAGAGTGAGGAGCCTGTCGTCACGGTGTTGCGCCATGCGAAGCTTCTGAATGGCGATTGCTGACGAAAAATAAATGACACACTCGCTCCTATAATGTGACCCTTTAGGGTGTTGGAAACGTGTCCTTTGCAAGAACAGACATTGTTTTTATTGTTGTTAATGTTTAATGTTTTTGTTTAACAAAAATGACGAATTTTTTATCCATAATTGCTGATTTTAAGAGGCAAGGCGGACTTTGATTTTTAAAGCCCCAGTTTTGACGTATTTTCCAATGTTTTCTTTTGTGAGATTACTTGTAAGAAAAAATATCGAAATGCCTAGTTTTTCAACTCTCCATCTTTTGTTGGCATTTGAATTAATAGGCTTGACCTTTGCCGTGACTGGAAATCGTTCGTCGATGGTAACATTAAAGTTTGCTTACTGTACGAACTGCGTTGTGTTTCAAGGCTAGTACGTAATTTTAACTCCAACAAACTTTAGGTCTAGTAAGAAAATGCACTTGTTCTCAAACAATTATGATGAAAAAATTGCCAAAAGTTGAGGCAAGTGATGCTAATATATGAATTACTAAAGAGCTTTAAAATATAGTACGTGAGACACGCGGTTGTGTTGTCAAAGGGTTGTAGATCTTTACTCCAGTATATGTAGCATCTCAAATGATGTATAGAATCATGACAAACCAAGATCAAAGTGACCTTATCACTAGAACCTGGAGAAAATTGCCTCCTTTGGTTGTCCCCTGTAACAAATATTGACTGCAACTTTGACTTGTTGGCGAGTTTCATTGACTAAGGCAATAGAAATCATTCATTTTTCAAAATGAAATTATTAAACATGTATCGGAACGAGGCTGTTATGTCCGCATGTCCTCTTTATTACATGACTAATACGTTGAACAGTAAAATTTCACGATTTTGTTTTGATGGTATCTTTTTGTCGACACAGCAGATCCTACACCACAGGTTACTGCAGGCATTATTCGTCCAGAATTTATGAATACGATCAATGAATGTCATGTATTAAACTTTTTCATTATACAAGCCTTACATGTGTCTAGTGTGTACCTATTATTTTACCCTAGCTATCTCAGTATAGTATTCCAAAAAAAACAGTTTGTATCTCTTATTTACCCCCCCCCCCATCCCCTTTATTAATATGTTCTACCGATCATCAACGAGCGGGCTTATCGCCTGACCAAATAAACTCTGTAGCTCATACTGTAAAAGACGGACGTCTTTACCTAATGACCTGCTGACGAAAGAGTATTTCTCTCCAACTTCTTGATATTTATGAACATTCTACTGCAAGAAAAAGCTTTTTTCCGCCGTAATCGTCGCACCATGCCCCCTCAATTAATTGCGCCGGGTAAGAGGAAGCGCCTTCCTCTGTCTGTTGGGGATATGAAAGCCACGACCAGAACGGACTCTCGTCTTAACATCACTGCTTATCAGGATAGTAACGCTCAGGTGCTGATCTTGAATACGGTCTATCCACCCTTGGAGTGCGTGCCAGTGGGGGAGGGAGACGAGCAGCGACAAGTGCCTCTGTCGCTGTATAATTATCACCGGTACATGGGAGGTGTCGACCGAGCCAACCAGAAGCGCAAGTACTTTCACACTGGGCGCAAGAATCACAGATGGTGGACATATCTGGCATGTTACCTGATTGATGTTGCCCTGGTAAATGCATATATATGCTTCAAGCATGTACACCCTGATAGTAAGCTGACCCATAAGATGTTTCATCTGCGTGTCGGGAAACAGCTCATTGGCGGTTATTGTGGGCGATCGCAGCCCAGTGTGAGAGAGGTCGAGGCCACCGTTTCTCTTGCCTCCTACATAAATCCACAAAATCAGCCGATGCACGTTGTCAGCCGTTTGGAGGGGCGGCAGAAATGCTGTAAAGTATGCAGCAGAGAGGGTAAGACCACTGCGAGCGGACGACTGTCTGAGACGTCCAAAGGATGTAGTCTGTGCGGGGTTCATCTTCACGAGGGCGAGTGTTTTGCGGCTTTTCACTCATCGCATGATGCTACGAGGTAAGAGGAGCGTTGGCGTGCAGACCTCTACTCACAAAGCCCCGACGACACCATCAGCAAGAGAACCCGACGTAAATAACGGACAGGGGATAGCTTCGCCTCACAGTGGCTTGTTCTTAACACGGACCATGATCACATTTTGAGCACAGTTGTGCCGTTTGTTTGTGTTTTACGATCCCGCTGATTGTAAATTGAAACACGGATTATTTTGTACAATCCCCCCGATTGTAATCTTTGTAACACGGACCATGCACTCGGACGTCGAGACAGACTCTGAGATTTATTGTTCGGCATAATGTAAATTATTCCCGAATAAAATACTATCTATGATCTCATATTTTCGTTTGCTTTGTTTACACGGATTATTTTGTACAATTCCCCCGATTGTAATTTTTGTAACACGGATCTGCCACCCCGATTGTAATTTTTGAAACACGGACCATGCACTCGGACGTCGAGACAGACTCCGAGATTTATTGTTCGGCATAATGTAAATTATTGGCGAATAAAATACTATCTATGATCGCATATTTTCGTTTGTTTTGTTTTTACCCCCACTTTCGTTTTTGGCAGATCCGCAAGGACGCTATAGTAATGGATGAACGTGCGTTGTATCACGTGGGAGGGGCACAGCCCAACGGAGGCTGTGCTCGTGCGACGTAGACGTTGTACCAACCATCTGTCGTTTGGGTTAGTGCATAGAGCAGTTGCACTGTCCAGAGCTAAGGGACTGGTCAGTTTCTTCAGCCTGGGGGGGGGGCCGGTGGATTCATGGCGGGGGGGGGGGGGGGGGTCACCCTGTTTTTGACTTTGGTGATAGGGGGGTCACCATGTTTTTGAAATGCCCAATAGGGGGGGTGGGGTCAGTGTGTTTTTGAATTTTGACACAGGCTCATCATTGCCTAAAATGCTAGTGTCAGCCACAAAATTCATCATTCAGTTGTATTTTTCGGCGCGCTCTTCGGGCGCGTAACTTTAATAATCAGTCATATTTTTCAGCACGCCCAACTTTAACATATCAAGCATACATACATCAGAGATATCTGTATTGTTACGTGCAGAGAAAACGAACAAAGGGGTGAACTCAGCAGTTAAACGTTTAAACAAAATTTATTACGAAAATAAAACTAATTGCTAAGTCAGGGATAGAGTACAAGCTTTAAAAGTGTACAGACTACTTATCTCAGCTGGGACGGCAAAGCTCCAGTCTCAGAGTTGTAACAGTCAGTGGATGAATGAACAGTCCTTTGGCTTGCAGGCTTGAAGCTGCACAAAGTCCACAGTATAAATCCAGCGTTGGCAGTGAAGGTCTTGAAAAGTCTTGAGAATGACTACTGCTGGAGTTTAGTAACACACAAGAGACACGATCCCAAAAGTCTGACTGGAAGCTGTGCACGTCCCTTTTATAAAGGCATATAAGAACAATCTAGAACTTTTATTGACATGCTAATTACTGTTCTAAAATTATCTCCCTTACACAACTAATCAACTTTCCAGAACATTCCAAACATGACTAATTGAATTCAAGGTTGTGAGGTCATCAAGGGCAGTGACCTTGAGAATGTTCTAGACTAATTGAACTCAGGTCATGATGAGTGTGGGGGGAATGACCTACAACAGTATGTTCAATATTTTTCAGCGTGCTCTTCAAGCTCATTACTTTAATATATCATACATCTTTCAGCATGCCCTTCAGGTGCATGACTTTAATATACAAGGCATATATATCAGAGATATCAGGATGTTTCATATTTTTTGGCGCGCCCTTTGGGCGCCATACTTTCAGAGATATCTTGATGTTTGCTAAGTGAAAGTGTACCATTATGAAATCTGCATTTCATATGAAAAGGATGACAAATTCCTGATACTTTTCTGTTCTCTCTGTGAGAATTCAGTATGAGAAAGCAACATGCACAAATATTTCACAATATATATTTGATACAGTGACTTATTTTAGAGATAGAAAAATGACAAGATATGTTTCGTTCTCATTGATGCAATTATTTTCCTTTGTGTCACAGGTTTTCTATAGAAAGATGCTTTTTTTATGAACAAAATAACAGTTAAAAAAGGCAGTTTTTGTCATTATTAGCTGTGCTTTTATGGTTTCAATGTTACACAAGAAAAGGTCCTCTCAGACACTGTACACATCAGATTTGGCTAAAAAAGCTCTCTATGGCTCCTCAGTAGATTTAATTGGATGGTTGGCAAATCTTAACACCCATCAAAGTTTTTGATTCACTGCTTTTTCCTCTTTGATATTAATGATTGACACCATTTCTGTACAACAGTTCAGGACATCTGGTTAAGCAGAGAAAGTGTGAAATACATTCACAGCTCATTCAAAATACAGCTCATTCAAAATGTACTGTATTTAAACTTTAAGATTGACACTTTGAAATTCCTATCTTACAACTGACATGTCAACAATTTCACTAAAACATAGAATGACTATTTAAAATATAAATATATGTAAAATGTAAAATATATATATATATATATATATATATATATATATATATATATATATATATATAATTTATGTCCATCATTTTGTTTTACCTTTGTCGCGCCGGGGGGGGGGGCACCCTGTTTTAGAAATTTGGAATAGGGGGGGGGTCACCCTGTTTTCAAAATTTGGAATAGGGGGGGTCACCACTTTTTGGTTTTCAAAATTTGGAATAGGGGGGGTCAGCCACTTTTTGACGTGGGCAAAAATAATCCACCGCCCCCCCCCCCCCCCCTAGGCCGAAGAAACTGACCAGTCCCTAAGGTGGTACAAAACTGCACCTAGTAACAACTGCACAACTAACCTGTTAGGAAACGGTAACACTAACGAGCTAAGTGTGCACTGAACTGGCCAAACTACGTACACGCTTTCCTTCAATGGCGAAGCTATGTCGTTGACACTACGTCAAAGCAGACTGCACTGTGCGACTCTTCCAAGTCGTTCAAAGTACGTGGCCAAGTGACACAACCCAGGGGGAACAGGACAGGTTTGAGGGTGCTGCCGCATCCATAGCACTAACCCCTGGGTCTTCTACTAACTCACGAGCGAGGTGATGTTTCCCCGGTGTGGACGTGCGTGACGGCGAACGAGCTTTACTTTCGCAAAAGTAAGCTAGAAAAGTAATAAAAGTGCACGTCCCCCGGGGCAAACAACGCCCAAGACCTCGTTATTTTCTCGACACAACCTCATCAGTGGTTGCCCCTCTATACGGGCATGCAAAAATTTTTGAAGTCTAACACGTATATGGTCGGTAATCGTACCCCGAAAAAGTGGTATTTTCCCGCCAAATGCCTGGCAGGAAAGCGTGCAGGAGAGCCAATCTTCTGTAGACACGGAAAAGGGGGCCGGTTTTGACCGACTTGGCAGGATAACGGACAGGGGCGCTCGGCAGGAAAAGGGATACAGGTGCATAGTGCCCCAATGTAATCTCATACATGTACGCTCTGCCATGGACTACGTGCGGGCATTAACTATGTTTAAAACATATTAACTGTATCTTGCATCAAACAAAGCATTGTATGATCATGGGATCATTTTGCTCAACTGTAGCATATCATCAGCTTTTAGAGAGAGTAAAGACTTGTGGATACATACAGCATTTTGCATTGATCCTTTATAACCAAAATGACAGAAAAATATATGCAGCTGAAGACACCCCCCTGATTTGGAAACCCTTAAATTTGTATCCACAACATTATAATTTGTATCCACTAATCTTCCCCTCATGACAGAAAAATTGCCCTCCTTTACTTACCTTATTACATATGTGTGTTTCCTGTGACATAACTCTGAATTTTTTTGGAATGGAAGTTTTCATATTTTTTTGCTCATTATGACTCAAAATGAAAATACTGTAGGTAAGTAAACATGTAATTTGGAAATACCGAAACAATATTTTTTGCTAATGGTTAAAAAAGAAGGGTTGGCCAGATCACAAGAAACACACATGCACATTAAAACCCCCTCCCTCCTGGAGGCTAAGCATCTAATCCAAGCAGTATAAAATTGTTGAAAGTATGTGCCAAAAATATATGCCAAAATATAGAATTAAGATATATATTTTAGATTCATATTATGAATGGAGCAAACATTAAATTTGGTATAAATAATTTTGTTATGACCTGAAATGTGGCACTGCTGAAAATTTGATGCCAAAGGAGAACAAGTTTCCAGCCCAGCAAATGAAAAACCCAGAGCCAGTGGGTTGTTGCGCTTACATGTATGATACAAATCTAAACAAATCTAATTTGTAGTTTGCATTGATTTTGTATGTGGTACAATGACTCCCAAACATAATCTTGATTCCCTCTGTCCCTCCGACAATTTAGCTCACAGGCAACAACCGAAAGGTGGGTCTTCCAATTGATGTGCTCTAAACACAATAACCAATTATATGCCACAGTTGAAAATTGAAAAATGTGCAACAGAGCCGGGCTCAAATTTTCTCTTTTATATCTACATTTTTAACTTTCATTTTTAAAAGGTTAAACGAGGAAGGTTTGACATCGAAACATAATTAAGAATTATAACGAAACGTTCATGCCAGTTATACTTCAGCCGAAATGTGAACAAATGCTTTAATATTCGAGCCCGGCTATGCAATTGAGATATTAAACTTATGCGACAGAATGTCCAAGAAAAGAGAGCGTGCACTTGTTATGTTTTAATATTTGGAAATTTATCAAAGCATTTTCTGAAATTTTATTATCATGAACAATAGGCCTACTAAAACGGCCGAAAAATGATTTCTAAATCGTCACATATCATATCATTACAAGAGAAAAGGTAGCATGCTGCGTCTCTGTTTTCAGATAGGCTGTCGGGGGAGGGGTGACGTTGACACGATGATGTGGCCCAAGTCTTTGATTTGGTTTTCTTCTGTTCAATTTTGATCTTCCCAAACGAAGCATTTGCATAAACTGTTGTCTTTTTAGAGCCGAAATAACAAAATGGACACTGTGTAGGGGCCATGCACCAATCTTTCAATCTTTCAATCTTTCAATCTTTTATTACTCAACACACACTGACAGAGAGTGTGGTATGGTACATTTCAGATGAAAGAACAACATGTCCAAAACTGAACACCATCAATGGATATTAAAATCCAAGTAAATTGAATTGAAGTACAATTTATAACTCTGACTGTAAACAGCTAACTGTAGGTAGCTACTGGAGGGTCAGCAAACACCAGAATTCCTTATAAATATAGCAAGGTTTAGAAAATTCTGTTCAATAATCTTTTTCATCTCTTCTACTTTTTCTTCGACACTCATAGTGATAGAAAGATCTGTCCCGCTTTTCTGGCACAAAATCAATCTCTCAGAAATATGACACTTGCATGTGAATAAAAAGTGAAACTCATCATCTATTACATTACTATCACATCTCAAGCAAATTCTTTCATTTAAAGGTAAATGAGGTTTACATTTCCTACCAATTTCAACACGCAAATTATGATCACTCAGTCTATATTTTGTTAAACTTCTACGTAACCTGAAATCTGAAATATCTCTTAAATATTTTTCAAAACCAAACTTGGTCTTGAAGATTCTATAAGTGCGCAGTTTGTTACCACTTCCATTCTTCCTTGAATCGTTGAAAAGGGTTCTCTTCCAAGTTTCTAAGTATTGATTTTCATACTCATGTTTTAACTTTTTACATAACTGAGAATAAGAATTTACTCTAAATTCACTGAAAACACGACTGTGATTGTAACTTCCCAAAACGTGATGAACAAATTTTGCCCATGGAGAATTGATTTGTATATTTTCTCTAAGTGCATTTTCAAAATATGGTCTCCTGGTAAATTATTTAATCTACACCAATATCTTATCACAGACATATTGAGCTTAATTTTACAAGGAAATCTACCTAGCTCAGATCTAATACCCTCAAAAGGGGTGCGTTTACTTACTCCTAAAATAAACCTGAGATATGATATACAAAGACTTTCAAGGCAGTTATCACACTTGTAATTTCTGTCCCCCATATTTCAGAACAATATGAAAGAATTGGGACAATCAAACAATCAAAAAGTTTTAAACACAGCTTTGGATTCAGCATTTTTTCACACAATATAGACTTTTTAATGCTGAATAAAGCTTTCATAGCCTTATTTTTAAGATTAATCATATTTTGTTTGAACTTTCCATTAGGTGTAAAAACAACACCAACATATGTGTACTGATTCACTGCTTCAATCACACTTTTCTCAATAAAAAATTGCCGGTTCTTTATGAAACGGTTACCTCTATTAAATATCATTGTTTTTGTCTTATTGATATTGATTGAAAGGCCCCATATTTTACTGTAAGCAAGCAACTTATCTAAACAATTTTGTAAATCATCAGCTGATTTTGACATAAGTATCAAATCATCTGCATATAATATACAATTTAACTTCTGATCTCCAATTTCGATAGGAGAATCAGAAATACCACCAAACTCGTGTGGAAGATCATTTAAGAAAATATTAAATAATGTTGGTGACATATTGCAACCTTGTTTCACGCCACATGAGGAAATAAACCCATCTGAAATACCACTGGACAGTTTCATTTTGTACTGAGTATCATCATACATAGACTTAACAACATTGTAAAAGCTACCAGATATACCCAACCTCTGCATTTTAAAAAGAGGCCTTTTCTCCAAACACTATCAAATGCTTTTCTAAAGTCTACAAATGCCACAAAAAGATTGTTTGATGAATTTTTCAATCTTTTCATGGAGAACATCTTATCAATAGCAGTCTTTAACAGAAAAACACAGTCTGATGTACGTCTGTTTTTTCGAAAACCAAACTGGAAGTTAGAAAAAAGATTATTATCCTCAAGATACTTAATAAGTCTCCTATTCATCACTGATGTAAAAAGTTTTGAGAAACAACTTGAAAGAGCAATTGCTCTATAATTATTCGGATCACACTTATCCCCTGACTTGTGAAGTGGAACTAATAAAGTGGATTTCCAAACTGCTGGAAAATTGCCGCTTTCTAAAATGTGATTAAATAACTTAAGAATGCTACTTATACAAAGACTATTACTGACTTTAATCATTTCATTTATAACTGAGTCTTCTCCTGGCGCTTTATGATTTTTTAATTGTTTTATAGCAAGCAATAACTCATTGTGTTTTATTGGCATATTAAGATACGTATTCAATCTCTTTATTTTTTCAAGATCATTTAGTTCATGTGAAATACCATTTTCATTGACAGTTGTTGATGAATTGTAAAGTGACTTAAAATATTTTACCCAGTCCTTACAATGTATAGTCTCATCTACAGATGCCCCTGATTTGGAACGAAAATTTTTCAAAATATTCCAATACTCAGTTGAGTTATTATTTGTTGATTCTAATCTGTCTATTAAACATCTGCTATACTGCTTTTTATTAAATTTCAGAAGTTTTCTATATTTTTTCCTCAAGCTGAAATAATTGCATCTTAAAAAATAATCATTGGGATTCTTATCAAAGGCTTTCATAGCGATCTTTAGTTCTTTGCGTAAATTATTACAATCTTGGTCAAACCACTGATTTCTTTTCTTCTTTTTTCCAGGATTGCTGTACTTAATTTTTAAACATTCTCGGGCTCCTTTAGAAAAATTTTAGTTAACGTGATAGCTGCTGAGTTCGTATCAACAAGACCTTCATTATATTTCAAAAACTTAAAACACCAACAAGTCAATCGTCGGGCCTAATATCTCAATTTTGGAAAGTGATAGATACAAGTGCATAAAGTAATTTAAAGGTCACGTTAGCTTGCATCCGTCTTCATGTCATGTATCAGCTGGTTGCCTCCTTGAAAAGCGACGTCCGGCGATTTTTTAGAGATACGCAAAACACTCCCAGTCGATTTGGCGCCATTTTGTTTAAATGTCACAATGCATGATGGTACACGACAGGATCACAGTCACTTGTGATCTATTCCGCTCTCGGACTATGCGCCCCATAGACGTGTGTACATATGCCTCTTTTTCTCAGTCATATGTACACACGTCTATGGAGCGCATAGTCCAAGAGCGGAATAGAACACAGGGGACTGTGGACAGGATAATCCATTCAATATCGCAGGAGTGAAACTTTCATACCCGCAGATGCAAACGTACGTGTTCCCTTCATCCACAGGTGCTCGCAGTGTTGCTTTGCTAGTCGATCGATGGCCGAAGAACAAATGATTATATCAGAATTAAAAACCATATGCCTCGTAACGCCTGTAGTTGTGTACGACTATGGTGACAACTTGTGGTGTTATATAGCGCATTACATTAAAATAATCTCAATGCGCTTTACACTTAAAATCAACAAAAAGAAGGATGAAACATAAAAATGTTTTAAACTCACAGTGAAAAAGCAAAGGTAAAAACAACATGTTTAAAAAACTCATCATAAAAAACTAAGAAAATTACGAATAAAAAGACGTGAACGGATGAGTTTTCGTTTACTTTAGATTTGGTTCAAGTAGGTGAATTTAAAAAAAATAATTTCTTATAGTTTCTCTTGTGTCTCTCCTATTTCCTACAAACAAGCTTTAGCTTTTGCGATCAACGCGTTCCCCTTTGAGTCTGCGCAGTAGTGAGTTACTTTCTGCCGGATTCACCAGGAGAAACTCCCCTGTATAGGGTTCATCCCACTCACGCGTTTTACATGAAAACAGAACATAAATCATAACGTTTACCCCTCTCAAACGTTCACAAATCAAAGACTTGAACCAAGTCTAAGTTTACTTTTAAAAACATGCAATGATTGAATCGCTTGATGGCAGAGAATTCCATTAGGCTAACGTGGTGCACAGATTGAGAAAGCCCTATCACATTGTGTTTCGGCTGATATTAGTGATATGTGATATGAGTGGTCACGGACTGTGAACAATCACCTAAATACTTTAGAGCGGGACCATTGAGAATCTTAAAAGTGATGCTAAGAATTTTTAATTCTATCCTTTGCTTAACTTGAAGCCAATGTAAATCCATAAAGACAAGGTGTGATATGATCGGTTTTTCTTGTTCTAGTAACTAAACGAGCTGCAGAATTCCGAATTGTTTGAAGCTTTTGAATTTCATAAGCTGGCAGGCCAAAAAGCAAACTATTACAATAATCTAAAACGAGACGTGATGAAAGCGTGAACAAGTTTCTCCGTTGTGCTCTGATCTAAGGGACCGAGCACAATTAACGGCAGGGGCCGGAAGTGAAAAGGGGGGGGGGCACGAAAAAAAATGAGTGTTCTTGGAGTGGGCCGTGAAAATTCCAGGGAAGGTAAGGGGTGGGCCACCAAAATGTTTTACACCATGACAGACAGAGAATATTTTTCAGCATTTTTGTTCCTTGTTGAAGCTGGAGTTCCTTGTTAAACTTCTTGTAGCATGATGAAATACCAAGTCTTAAACCTCACAATGCAGTTGTTATGTGTAAAATGAGCAATATTATTATAGAAAATTGACTTGAGCTTGTTAGACTGACTTAGAGATGTGCAGTGAACACTGTCATCATTAAAAATAATTCATGTCTAAATCAATGCTTCAACTATAACAACTATAACAGCACTGAATGAACTTGTAGATTGTTTATAAGGTATTTGGTAATGTCATCATTCTTTGAGATTAAAACAGCACAACACAATACTGAAAAGTAGCTGTAGGTGTTACAAGTAGTAAAGCTTGAACATATGTTATTTTGTTTGTTTATTATTTTATATATATTTATTTGTTTATTATTTATTTCAAGAATGCAAGAATGTTGTTTTCACTAAAGCATATATTGAAAGTTATAAGGATTATATATATGTGGGCCACAAAAATTTTGTTGCCGGTGATGGGGGGGCCACTAAAATTTTTGCTGGTGTTAGGGGGGCTGTAAAAAATATATGCACCACATATTTTCGCTTCCAGCCCCCTGCCGATAATTGTGCTCGTTCCCTAAGATGTTTCGAATTTTACCTCTCTTCCACACTATAATCCATAGAAGTCGTGACAGCGCCCTCTAACTACGAAAAGCAAACTGGCGAGCCACCTCCAACATTAACACCTCAGGAGGAGGAATGAGTTGCTTACGTTCACTGAAATATCATTCTGTATTAAACAAAATCGGCCGATGAGGAGGCAAGAATCTTGCGTAAAGAGGTGGAGGAGTTGTTGTTATTAATTAGAGGACGGTCTCATCGAAGCCCCAGCGGTCCCCGCGAAATGACTGTCGACTGGCAGAAAAGGCAGTGAATGGTTAAAATACGCTTGTGCAATTTGAAGGATATCTCGAAACAAGTGAGGCATATTTCATTTGCATATTTCATTCATTTTTCTATCTCTAAAATAAGTCACTGTATCAAATATATATAATTGTGAAATATTTGTGCATGGTGCTTTTCTCATACTGGATTCTCATAGAGAGAACAGAAAAGTATCAGGGAATTTGTCATGCTTAACATATGAACTGCAGATTTCATAATGGTACAAATGATATCTCTGACATATCTCTTATTTATTAAAGTATGGTGCCCTAAGGGCGCACCGAAAAATATGAAACATCCTGATATCTCTGATATATATGTCTTGCACCGGAAGGGCGTGCTGAAAAATGTCTGATATATTAAAGTAATGCGCTCGAAGAGCACGTTGAAAAATATTAAACATACAGATATCTCTGATATATGTATGCCTGATATGTTAAAGTCGGGCGTGCTGAAAAATATGTCTGATTATTAAAGTTACGTGCCCGAAGGGCGCGCCGAAAAATGCAACTGAATGATGAAATTTGTGATGCACGATGCATTAGGCAATGATGAGCCTGTGTCAAAATTCAAAAACACACTGACCCCCCCATTGGGCATTTCAAAATCATGGTGACCCCCCCTATCACCAAAGTCAAAAACAGGGTGACACCCCCCATGAATCCACCGCCCCCTCCCCTCAGGCCGAAGAAACTTACCAGTCCCAGATCATGTTAGCATACACGTTGGTTATCGGTTAAAATGTCTCAAAGTCACGAAGCTTGGAGTTAAAGGCATTTTTATATCCGTGAGGTTTCTTTTCGCGAACAGGCTTATTCTGGCTAATTTTGATTCGCATTTTTATTTTGTGTGACCAGATGTGTTAATGATTATTCATAAATTCACACATTGCTATGTCGCGTTTGTTGTTGTGAGTACTGTGACTTACACCATATTCATGATATTCAAAGCCCAATCACACAGCGATATAATTACGCCAGGTGTTAAGTTCATGAATATTCATCAATGGAGAGAAGTATAAAAGAAAGAAGAAGTACCAAGACATGTGTCATTCCTCGCACAGACCGGGACCTGTGCAACGCAGTTTTGGCAGATTCACGATGGCTTCCACCTCTACACCCACTACCGCTACCATCTCCACTGAAACAACTTCAGTGGCTCATCCCCACGCTGTTGCTCAGACGGTTTCTGCGACGAATGATACTACAATGACTTCGAAATTCGTGGAAGCTCATCGCCTAGAATGCCAGCCCATCACAGTCACTCGCCCAGTACTCGCCAGCGTTGCTCAACAACCGACTGAAGGAGTGGTGGGAACCAGCAGTGCCGCGACCAACGCCCAGTCTACACCAAAAACAATGGGGCACAATGAGGTATGTTGAGCAGATTCGTTTGTGCCATTCCCCTTGTATTGTGTGCGTAACACATTTCCGTTTTCAATGGAAAAGTACGAATTCAAGCCCACTGCGTATGTAGCTCATCACTTTATTGTGAATGTATTTTTCACCTTTGCTGGCTAGTACTTTGGTAGTTTGATATTTTGTACTGTGTGTGCACGTTCATTTTGTGGAGAGCCGTGGTTCAGTCTACCAAATCGATAGTTTCACCCGTTTCCATTTCTCGTGTTGATACCTTGCAAGTTACGTGTGATGCAGGGCGTTTGAATTCGTTGTAAGTGTGCAACACTGAAGCTTATTCTGGGGAATATGAGATACACATGGTTTTTTTCGAGGCAAACGAATTTGTTTTTCATCACTTTGTTTCATGTTTCGCTTCCGTCCGTGCTACTGTCCCATATTTCATGTAGCCCTCCTAGGGGTTTTAGAGGAGTATTTAGCACAACCTTAACAGTGACAAGAAGTTCTTAGATAGGGCCTCCTTGTATTCAGCACCAGGTATTTGTGTACAGATTCACGTATACGCGAGTCAAGGCATAACGTTTAGGCCGTGGGCTAGAGGGGGTCTACGTGCACCCCACACACAGATAACAAACCTGTATTTTTCAGAAGCCTTTGGATCCCTAGAATACGAAATGGAATTTTAACAGAAAAAATATAGGGTCGCAATAGCTGTTATGGTCATGTTTTGAAGGGTACCGCAAAATCACGATTTTCCAAGCCAAATGCATTTTCGTCAAATCTGTCTTCTTGTAGTCATGTGCTGAGCTCATTTCTTAACATAACCTCACTTGTTTGGTATCACTAGAAAGAGAATTTATTCCTCTTTAAGATGACATATTGCACTATGCAATATCTTCTACAGTTTTTGTCAAATATAACCAAAACTTACCCCTTACCCCAAAATTTAACATTGCAAATTACAGTAAATCTCAAATTCTACCAATTTTTTAGCTAGGCATAATTAAAAATGCATGTTTTGTCTGAAATCTGTTTTATTTGAAACAGGAACATGTCAGAAATATGAAATAGACTTTTAACAGAAAAATTATTGGGACTCTACAGCTGTAACAGTCATATTTTGAAGGGTACCGCAAATAACAGTGTTGCAGATTTGCATGCATTTTTGTTAAATTTGTCTTCTTATAAGTTATCTGCTGAGCTTGTTTTTGAATATAACCTGGCTTGTTAGGTATCATTAGAAAGATAATTCACTAATCTTTAGAATGATATATTGTAACATGCAATATCTTATAGTTTTCATTATATATAACAAAACTTACCCCATACCCCAAAGTTTACATTGAACATTTCTGTCATAGCTAAAACCAAATTCTACAATTTTTTTTAGCTTGACACAAAAAATCTGGCCGTTTTTGCTATTAAATCTATTTTATTTGGTACAGGAACATGTCAGAAATATGAAATAGACTTTTAACAGAAAAAAAATTGGGAATCTACAGCTGTAACAGGCATATTTTGAAGGGTACCGCAAAATAACAGTGTTGCAGATTTGCATGCATTTTTGTTAAAACTGTCTTCCTGTAAGTTATCTGCTGAACTTGTTTTGAATATAACCTGGCTTGTTAGGTATCATTAGAAAGATAATGTACTGATCTTCAGAATGATAAATTGTTACATGCAATTCTTCTATAGTTTTCATTATATATAACCAAAACTTACCCCATACCCCAAAGTTTACATTGAACATTTCTGTCATAGCTAAAACAACAAATTCTACGATTTTTTTAGCTTGACACAAAAAATCTGGCCGTTTTTGCTATTAAATTTATTTTATTTGGTACAGGGACATGTCAGAAATATGAAATAGACTTTTAACAGAAAAAATATTGGGAATCTACAGCTGTAACAGTCATATTTTGAAGGGTACCGCAAAATCACAGTGTTGCAGATTTGCATGCATTTTTGTTAAAACTGTCTTCCTTATAAGTTATCTGCTGAACTTGTTTTTGAATATAACCTGGCTTGTTAGGTATCATTAGAAAGATAATTTACTAATCTTTAGAATGACATATTGTAACATGCAATATCTTCTATAGTTTTCATGATATATAACCAAAACTTACCCCATACCCCAAAGTTTACATTGAAAATTGCAGTCAAAGCTAAAACCAAATTCTACAATTTTTTTAGCTTGACACAAAAAATCTGGCCGTTTTTGCTATTAAATCTATTTTATTTGATACAGGAACATGTCAGAAATATGAAATAGACTTTTAACAGAAAAAATATTGGGAATCTACAGCTGTAACAGTCATATTTTGAAGGGTACCGCAAAATCACAGTGTTGCAGATTTGCATGCATTTTTGTTAAAACTGTCTTCCTATAAGTTATCTGCTGAGCTTGTTTTTGAATATAACCTGGCTTGTTAGGTATCATTAGAAAGATAATTTACTAATCTTCAGAATGATATATTGTAACATGCAATATCTTCTATAATTTTCATGATATATAACCAAAACTTACCCCATACCCCAAAGTTTACATTGAAAATTGCAGTCAAAGCTAAAACCAAATTCTACAATTTTTTTAGCTTGACACAAAAAATCTGGCCGTTTTTGCTATTAAATCTATTTTATTTGGTACAGGGACATGTCAGAAATATGAAATAGACTTTTAACAGAAAAAATATTGGGAATCTACAGCTGTAACAGTCATATTTTGAAGGGTACCGCAAAATCACAGTGTAGCAGATTTGCATGCATTTTTGTTAAATTTGTCTTTATAAGTTATCTGCTGAGCTTGTTTTTGAATATAACCTGGCTTGTTAGGTATCATTAGAAAGATAATGTACTTATCTTTAGAATAACATATTGTAACATGCAATATTTTCTATAGTTTTCATGATATATAACCAAAACTTACCCATACCCCAAAGTTTACATTGAAATTTCAGTCATAGCTAAAACCAAATTCTTTACGCAGACATATAAAATCTGCCCGTTTTTGCTATAAAATCTGTTGTATTTGGTACAGGAACAGGTCAGAAATATGAAATAGACTTATTAACAGACAGAATATTGGGATTCTATGGCTGTAACAGACATATTCTGTGGAGTACTGCAAAATCACAGCAGTGCAGACTCATATGTGTTTTTGTTAACTTTGTCCCATTGTAGGTCATCTGCTGCGCTTATTTTATAACATAACCATGTTTATTTGGTACCATTGAAAAGCTAATTTACTACTTTTTAAAATGACATATTGTTATATGCCATATCTTATATAGTTTTCATGGAATATGACGAAAACTTACCCCATACGACAAAGTTTATATCGAAAATTACTTTCGTAGCTATCGTCAAATTCTACCAATTTTCTAGCTAGACATAACAAATAAGCCAATGCTTTATATAAAATCTTTTTATTTGGTACTGGGGAATGTCAGAAATATGAAATAGACTTTTAACAGAAAATATATTGGGACTCTACAGCTGTAACAGTCATATTTTGAAGGGTCTCGCAAAATCACAGTATTGAAAACTCGCTTGCTTTTTTGTTAAATCTGTCTTCTTATAAGTCATCTGCTGAGCTTGATTTTTGACATAACCTGGCTTGTTAGGTATCAATAGAAAGGTAATTTACTAGTTTTTAAAATGACATATTGTAATATGGAATGTCTTGTTTAGGTTTTATGAAATAGGACCAAAGCTTACCCCATACCCCAAGGTTTACATAGCAAATTACCGCAAATTTGAAACTCTACCTTTTTTTGACAATTTATTAACTTTACATACCAAAGGCAATGCTTGTATGCAATCTATGAAATCTGTGTTTTGTTAAAAGTATGTTACAATATGAAATTAACTTTTAACAGGAACATAATATGATTTTGTAGCCTTTTGGATCATATTTGGAAGGGTACCCAGGTATCAGGGCAAATTTGCCGAAACACATACATTTGCAATATATGAGTTCCCCCTCCGAAAATGATCCAAGTGGCTACTAAATTGTATCATCTTCCAGTTAAAAGTTAATTTTATACTTGTAACATACGTTTGTAACAAATAAATCAGATTTTAAATAAGAATTGCCTTTTGTATTGTGTGCAGCAAAAATGGTAGAATTTAAGATGAGCCGTAATTTGCGATTTGAACTTTTTGGGTATGGGGTAAAGTTTGACCATATTCCAGGAAAACTATGAATGACATTGTATATTACAATATGTCATCTTAAAGAAGAATAAATTACCCTACTAATGATACCTCACAAGCCAGGTTGTGTCACAAAATAAGTTCAGCAGATGACTTACAAGAAGAAGAATTTAACAAAAAAGGTGCCAGTTTGCGGTACTGCGATTTTGCATTTCCCTTCAAAATATGGCTGTTACAACTATACAGTCCAAATATTTTTTCTGTTAAAAGTCTATTTCACATTTCTGACATGACCCAGTACCATATACAACAGATTTAATACCGAAACAGAGCTATTTTTATCATGTTTAGCTAAAAATTCACGGAAATTGATCACGTTATCTATGACAGTACTTTCAATATAAACCTTGGGGTATGGGGTACGTTTTGGTCATATTCCATGAAAACTATACAAGATATTGCCTGTTACAATATTTCATTGTAAATACCAGTTAATTACCTTTCCAATGATACTAAACAAACCCGGTTATAATCAATAACAAGCTCAGTAGACGACTTATAAGATGACAGATTTAACAAAAACGCATGCGAATCAGGAATACTGAGATTTTGCTGTACCCTTAAAAATACAGCTGTTACAGCTATAGAATCCCAATATTTTTCTGTTAAAAGTTCATTTCATATTTCTGATATGGCCAAGTACAAAATAAAACAGATTTCATACAAAAAATTGCCTAATTTTTTATGTCTGCGTAAAAAAATTGCTTGAATTTGACATTAGCTATGACAGTAGTTTTCGATGTAAATTTTGGGGTATGGGGTAAGTTTTGGTCATATTTCATAAAAATCTGTACAAGATATTGCATGTTACAATATGTCATTTTAAAGACTAGTAAATAATCTTACTAATGATACCTAACAATTACATTATATTCTATAAGAAGCTCAGCAGATGACTTACAAGACGATAGATTCAACAAAAATGCACGCAAGTCAGGAATACTCAGATTTTGCTGTACCCTTCAAAATCTGACTGTTACAACTACAGAATTCCAATCTTTTTTCTGTAAAAAATCTATTTTATATTTTTGACATGCCCATTACCGAATGAAATAGATTTCATACAAATATATGCCTGGATTTTTATGTCTAGGTAAAGAAAATAGTAGAATTTGATTTTAGCTATGACGTGTAATTTTCAATGTAAATTTTGGGGTATGGGGTAAGTTTTGGTCATATTTCATGAAAAGTATTCAGGATATTACATTTTACAATAGGTCATTTTAAAAATTAGTAAATTATCTTTCTAATGATACCTAACAAGCTAGGTTATATTCAAAAACAGACTCAACAGATGACTTATAAAAAGACAGATTTAACAAAAATGCATGCAAATCTGCAACACTGATATTTTGCGGTACCCTTCAAAATATGACCGCTACAGTTGTAGAGTCCTAATATTTTTTCTGTTAAAAGTCTATTTCATATTTCTCACATGTCCCTGTACCAAATAAAACAGATTTAATAGCAAAAACGGCCAGAGTTTTTGTTTCTAGCTAAAAAATTGTAGAATTTGGTTTTAGCTATGACTAAAATTTTCAATGTAAACTTTGGGGTATGGGTAGGTTTTGGTTATATTTCATGAAAAATATACAAGATATTGCATATTACAATATATTATTTTAAAGACTAGTACATTATCTTTGTAATGATACCTAACAAGCCAGGTTATATTCAAAAACAAGCTCAGCAGATAACTTATAAGAAGACAAATTTAACAAAAATGCATGCAAATCTGCAATACTGTGATTTTGCAGTACCCTTCAAAATATGACCGTTACAGCTGTAGATTCCCAATATTGTTTCTGTTAAAAGTCTATTTCATATTACTCACATGTCCCTGTACCAAATAAAATAGATTTAATAGCAAAAACGGCCAGATTTTTTGTGTCAAGTTAAAAAAAATTGTAGAATTTGGTTTTAGCTATGACTGAAATTTTCAATGTAAACTTTGGGGTATGGGGTAAGTTTTGGTTATATATCATGAAAACTATAGAAAATATTGCATGTTACAATATGTCATTCTGAAGATTAGTAAATTATCTTTCTAATGATACCTAACAAACCAGGTTATATTCAAAAACAAGCTCAGCAGATAACTTACAGGAAGAAAGTTTTAACAAAAATGCATGCAAATCTGCTACACTGTTATTTTGCGGTACCCTTCAAAATATGACCGTTACAGCTGTAGATTCCTAATATTTTTTCTGTTAAAAGTCTATTCATATTTCTGACATGTTCCTGTACCAAATAAAATAGATTTAATAGCAAAAACGGCCAGATTTTTGTGTCAAGCTAAAAAAATCGTAGAATTTGGTTTTAGCTATGACAGAAATGTTCAATGTAAACTTTGGGGTATGGGGTAAGTTTTAGTTATATATAATGAAAACTATAGAAGATATTGCATGTAACAATTTATCATTCTGAAGATTAGTGAATTATCTTTCTAATGATACCTAACAAGCTAGGTTATATTCAAAAACAAGCTCAGCAGATAACTTATAAGAAGACAAATTTAACAAAAATGCATGCAAATCTGCAACTGTTATTTTGCGGTACCCTTCAAATATGACTGTTACAGCTGTAGAGTCCCAATATTTTTTCTGTTAAAAGTCTATTTCATATTTCTGACATGTTCCTGTTTCAAATAAAACAGATTTCAAACAAAACATTGCATTTTTTATTATGCCTAGCTAAAAATTGGTAGAATTTGAGATTTACTGTAATTTGCAATGTTAAATTTTGGGTAAGGGGTAAGTTTTGGTTATATTTGACAAAAACTGTAGAAGATATTGCATAGTGCAATATTTCATCTTAAAGAGGAATAAATTCCCTTTCTAATGATACCAAACAAGTGAGGTTATGTTAACAAATGAGCTCAGCACATGACTTGCAAGAAGACAGATTTGACGAAAATGCATTTGGCTTGGAAAATCGTGATTTTGCGGTACCCTTCAAAACATGACCATAACAGCTATTCCATCCCTATATTTTTTCTGTTAAAATTCCATTTCGTATTCTAGGGATCCCAAGGCTTCTGAAAAATACAGGTTTGTTATCCTGTGTGGGGGGTGCACGTAGACCCCCTCTAGCCCACGGACTATTTGTTACCCACACGGGATACAGAGTATTATGTATACGAGAGTCAAGGCGTTACGTTGCACATGTTGCCCATACGGGGCTTATGAGAATTACGTATACGCGAGTCAAGGCGTTACGTTGTTGCCCATGTGGGGCTTATGAGAATTACGTATACGCAAGTCAAGGCGTTACGTTGTTGCCCATGTGGGGCTTACAAGAATAACGTATATGCGAGTCAAGGCGTTACGTTGTGTTGCCCATGCGGGGCTTATGAGAATTACGTATACACGAGTCAAGGCGTTACGTTGTGTTGCCCATGTGGGGCTTATGTGAATTACGTATACGCGAGTCAAGGCGTTACGTTGTGTTGCCCATGTGGGGCTTATGTGAATTACGTATACGCGAGTCAAGGCGTTACGTTGTTGCCCATGCGGGGCTTATGAGAATTACGTATACGCGAGTCAAGGCGTTACGTTGTGTTGCCCATGCGGGGCTTATGAGAATTACGTATACGCGAGTCAAGGCGTTACGTTGTGTTGCCCATGCGGGGCTTATGAGAATTATGTATACGCGAGTCAAGGCGTTACGTTGTGTTGCCCATGCGGGGCTTATGAGAATTACGTATACGCGAGTCAAGGCGTTACGTTGTGTTGCCCATGTGGGGCTTATGAAAATTACGTATACGTGAGTCAAGGCGTTACGTTGTGTTGCCCATGTTGGGCTTATGAGAATTACGTATACGCGAGTCAAGGCGTTATGTTGTGTTGCCCATGTGGGGCTCATGAGAATTACGTATACGCGAGTCAAGGTTGTTGTGTTGCCCATGTGGGGCTTATGAGAACTACGTATACGCGAGTCAAGGCGTTACGTTGTGTTGCCCATGTGGGGCTCATGAGAATTACGTATACGTGAGTCAAGGTTGTTGTGTTGCCCATGTGGGGCTCGTGAGAACTACGTATACGCGAGTCAAGGCGTTTTGTTGTGTTGCCCATGAGGGGGAATATTAGTAGTATGTATAAGGGCGTCGAGGCGTTACATTATGTTGCCCATGTGGAGCGTACGAGTATCATATACACGCGATTTGAGTTGAGTTGCTACACAGTTGCCCATGCGGGGGCTTATGAGAATTATGCATATGCAATTTCAGTTGTTACGTGTGTTGTTCTGGTGGGAGTATGCAATATTTTGTATACACAATGAAATGTGTGACGATGTAATGTCTAAGAGGGACACTGTCACTTGTTTGCTCGTTTTCTGCTCTTCACCTGCGCGGCCCGTGGTCATATGCGAGTACGGGTATCGTATATGAGTGCAGGTGCGTGGGTGGATGAGGGGTCGTGGTGAGCAGGTGATTGTGTAAGCGACACTGTTAATTACAGAAAACGGATTGGCTACACTAGAGGTAGTAATACGGTGTTTAATTGCATTACAGATGCAAAAACAATTGGCAGAGTTACATAAGAAGTTTGACATGCTCGAGAAGTCGGCTGGCAATGCATCGATTAAAGAGGAGGCTCTGTAAAAAGTGATCGAAATGGCCAACAACGCATCGTGGAATTCCAGACCACAGCTACTCAATGCACTCAGAATATTGCTGGACAGAGTATGCAACATGGCGCACCCGAAGTTGTCCAGATGGCAATATAGTTGAAGCCTATGTATATACGAATATGATAAAATGAATTCAAGAGATATTATTTGCATACATATATGTAATGTGTTCCTGTTATGTTGCGACACTGTACTCCTAGACGGGGAGGGCGATCATCAAAGCCCTTTGCCGTTATGGCTGCCTGCCTTGCAGGTCCTGTCTGGGGGTGCCCTCTTCAGGAATGTACCTTTCTCTTCAGAGTATTACCCATCATTGGGACTTGAACACCAAGTTAATACAAACATCAAGGCCTGCAAAACTTTATCTTGGATGTCCTTAGAGGGCACCCCCAGACATGGTCCTGCCCTTACTCGATTGTATCCACGATGGCTCAAGGGACGATAATGGCCTCCCCTGCACATCCAGCTTTTATAAATCCTAAGACCTTAATAGTGGGAAATTCGCAACCATCTTGATTTTTGGAAAATTTTCACAGACCCACTTGACAACAAAATTAATCATGGAATGGATTACCATTGGTGTCAGTATTTCTCCGTACAGGCCTATAGGCATTTCTAGGGAGAGTTTAAAGATTTTGTGTACGACCATAAGTCCCGCCAATACTATTACGGTCTTCAAAAATCACCCTCTTGTCAACAGTTTGGAGAGTTTTATATCCTCCACACCGGAAAGTAAATTAGAATCCGGGGCGATTTCTGTATGGGGAAAAGTGGGTATTGACCCCCCTCCAAAATTAGTGATGTCCATCACAATTGAACCAAAGAAGCCTAGATTGTGCATTATTGATATGAGTTATATGAATCTTTGGATTAGGAACGTAAATTTTAAGTTAGATCACTTTGTGGAAGTCTGTCAATATCCTGATCAGGGGGATTTACAAGTCAAGTGTGATGATAAAAGTGGTTACGACCACGTGAAAATGTCTAAACGCGACAGGGGCTTTCTGGGGTTTCATTGGGCTGGGTGTGGTACGTGTGTAATACTTTGCCTTATAGTTGGAAACTTTCCGCATACGTGTATCACACAATTGGGTATTGTATCACCAGCTATGCTAGATCCCTTGGCGTCCCATGTATACAATATATCGATGACGGACATGGTGGCCAACTGCGACATTAAAAAACTAGCAAGCCCGCTGTTTAGTCGTCAAGAATTGGCAGAGTTTGCTGCTTTCATACCAGCCAAATTATGTATTGACGCTGGATATTTTATTGCTCTCGAGAAAAGTATTCTAATCCCCGTAACATCCATTGTGATGCTCGGTTTTACAGCAAATACGGTTACTAGGTCATTTCCAAAAACAATGTGATTTAGCAGGCATGTTGTGTTGGCTTCTAGAGTATCATATCAGGTTACGTATCCATACGGACTCTAGCTCTTTCAGATGGGCGACCCTTAGCATAAGGTCGCGACGATGTTGAAGTGATAGGTGACATGTGAGAAAATACTTGGCAACAGGAGCATATCGTAGTCAAGGAACCCGAAGCACTATATTGGACCCTGCTCGCTTAAAAGAACATGACAAAGAACGCCAGAGTAGGTGCAATTTAAACCCAATGACACGCACACACAAACACAAGACAAACACATTTTCATAACAGACATGACAAAAAAAAATCCACCTCGCGGAGCGATTGCAGAAACTCCTGTCTTTTCCCCCTAGGCACTCTCAGTTGGATCTGTGGTTGTTCCTATGACAGTGAATGCACCACTGTCGAATGTGTAACACAAAACTCGTGAAGCTGGATGAGAGACGGCAGAACCCACTCAGAGAAAATTACCACCAAACATTTGAAGATATCCATCAACGTATGCATCAACTGTTGGGAGAGAAATCCGCATACGAGAGACAAAAAGATTGGCTTGTTCAGCAGCTCGAGAAATTTCTAGCTTCACTACTGTCCCAATAGATTTAACAATGGCGAACTCAGAAGGCATTGTACGGTTTTTATTTAAAGATACGGACACAAAACCCATGTTCACACTGATACGTGTCAGTATTTGGGGCATTCCGGTGTGTCTCCCTGCCAGTGTCCAAAACGTTTAAAAAGCTGCTACGCTAATATAATATGGTATCCAAATTAACATTTTATCGCATTGTATACAAGGAACGCTCTATTTCAAGATAAAACCCAGTAGAAGCATACATAGTGGTCAGATACATGGAAAAAAAAATTGTCTGAGGGGCAGTAAAAGCACATGTAACCCAAACAAGCCCCTCTACTCTTTATACAAAATTAATGAAATTTTTATTTCATCATATTGTAACGTAGCCATATATTTGCTTAGAATTTAACCTTTGAATTTGACTGTAATGACCGACAGTAACCCTGCACGTTATCTCCGTGTTCGTTTTCGTGACCTTTTATTGTTTCAACTCCTGAAGTTATCATCAATGCCTGGACGACCTTTACCCTTGTTTGACATTGTACTTATCCAACAGCAATTTGACTTTGCCGATTGTTCGTAGTTAATTATAGACGCATGACTTTGCAGATCCTGAGACCCGATTGTTTTTAGTTAATTATAGACCCATGACTTTGCAGTTTCTGAAAGCCATATAAACTGTGCATTTTGACTTGTTAGACGCACTTTACCGACGACGCCCCGAGACGACGTTCAAACCGTGACCCTGACGACTAGTGTAGGTCATAGAGTTCACCGTGTGACTAGAGTTACTCAGCTGAATAAAGTGCTACGACTTAGAATATATTTCGGTGTATCGTGCCGTCTCTTATACGTCTACTGCTATATCAAGCCACGCTACGTGACATATTTGGTGGCAGCGGTGGGATCGACTCAAGCCAGCGCCTTCTGCTCGACGTGATATTTTGGTGCCGCTCATCGTTCAAAGGATTGGTACGTACATTTCTGTTGCTCGAACATTGCTAGTATTATAATGCCAGGCCGTAGACAACGATCAATCGACACTCCTGCTTCAAGATATCCTGATATGGCCGGATATACCGAAGCCCGAACTGTTGTAACTCCATCAAAATTTACGAAAGACTTGGTGACGACGTTGAAACTTTTCTGAAAGAGTTTGATCGAGCTGCCAGGGCTAATAGGTGGTCAGACGAACGCAAGGCCGAGATTTTGCCCGCCTATCTACGAGAATTTGCAGCCGACTTTTGGAACGACTTAGACGATCAATCCAGTACGACTATGACCGTGTTACTGAGGCCCTGAGAGAAAATTTCCTGCCAAAAGAAACTCAGACTTTTCTACAACGAACTGTATAATCGCAATCAGAAACCCGGTGAGCCTGTGGAGAATTCGCTAGAATTATACAGCGACTGACTCTGCGCGCTCACATGGATATGCCCCGTGAGTTTCAGTCTGAGCTCATGAGAGAACATTTCATCTGTGGATTGCGCCCGTCTCTGAAGCGAATGGTGATGTCAAAAGACACTGCTACATTTGAAAAAGGCCGTACGTGTCGCAAAAGCCGAAGAATGCAACGAAGAACTTGTCAACGGTAAGAGTGATGTTTTGTTATTCTCCACTTTAGACCCCTTCAGTGCTAAATCAGCCAGCCAAGAAGACACGACCGTGGCTGCTGTACAACCGCCCACTTCCGACAATATAATGCAATCGATGTTAAAGACTTTGATGAAGAAAATGGAGTCAGTGATAGACGAAAAGATGGAGAAATTTAATGCCCCGTTAGAAAGAATTCTGATTCTGATGATAAATCTGCCCCAGCTAACCGCACAGCCAGATGAGATAGGCTGTTTCAAAGAAATAGAGGTGCGCCCGGCAAAAACCAGCAAACCACCGATGGGTTGCTGATCTGTAATGTTTGCCATCGTGTTGGGCATGTGCAGCGTCATCGTAAGCGACAACAGCCGCAATTTTCAAGCAAATGCAGTCGAATGCTGGATATCCATTTATTCAGCAACAACAGCCTGCCCTATTCAACCCAGCCACTTGGTTGCCGCCACAACAGCAGCAAGGAAGTCAAATTCAACCAAGACAGCGGCGGAATTTGTCAAACTAGAAACTGCCGTCGGACGAGGGGATACCCAGATGGCAGATGTTAAATTTGATGATGTCCCCGGATTAATAGATACAAAAGAAGTAGACACTGATGATGATAATGAGGACGAAATACGGACTTATGTTATCTGAACAATTAATCATAGCTGTAGTATTGACGGAAAGATGGTGATGATGATGTCAAGATGTTAACGGACACTGGTTCCAAAACGATGATAGTAAGTGAAAAGTTACTTCTAACTTTGCCTAGTTTGAGGAATAAACTGCTGTTGCAGACATCAGGAATTTGTGTGAAAACATTGGAAGGAAACAAACTAAACATTGTGGGAAGAATAGAAGTCTTCTTCAAGATTGCCAGTAAGAAATTTTCCTATCCTGCTTATCATATCGCAAATTCCATGTATGACTGTTTGATCGGAGCTGATTTAATGAATGATATTGGACTTGACATCATGTTCACTTAAAAAAAGCCACCGTAGAGGGATTTGATACCTCGCTGAAAGTTAATGGTGGCCGTAGTAAAAGTCGTATAAAAGACTGTTCGGTAGTCGCCTTAGAAACTTTAGTAATTCCTGCCCGTTCACACAAAATGTTCATGGCAGCCGTAGATGTAGACGATGGACATTGTGGCCTTGTGGAAGCGCGCCCAGGGATCATGTTAAGTTGGGCGTTGGCTTGGCAAGGGCCTTCGTGACTGTAAATAATGGGCGTGCCCCTGTTCTAGTTGTAAACCCAAGAGATAAGCCTGTGAAGATATACAGATGTACGAACCTTGGTGTGTTTGAAACTGCTGACGACGATAATGTTATTGCATGTATAGCAAATATGGGTGCTGAAAATGACGACGTGTGTAATAATGATGATCACCCAGTGAATGCCGGTTCTAGGCAGACGTGCCTTGATGAGGACCGAGGAAATTGCGACCCAGGCGAATTACCGGCAACCGGCCCGGATGAGGTGTTGCCCGATGGTGGTAATTCGAGGAGCCGCGTGAATCTGTGCGAGACGACAGATTTGTCTGCCGAGCAGACAAGACAGCTGGACGAGCTGTTATTGGAATATGACGATGTATTTGCGAAGAATGACAACGATTTGGGAAAGACAAATATTGTACAACATCGTATTGACACTGGTGAGCATCCTCCGATTAAGCAACGCCCATATCGCGTTCCTGCCAGTCAACGACCTGTTGTACGAGAACATATTAAGTCTATGTTGGACAATGACATTATTCGACCTTCGACGAGCCCATGGTCGGCCCCGATTCTTCTTGTCTCCAAGGCGGACCAATCACAACGTTTCTGCGTTGCTTTTAGAAAGATTAACAATGTTACGAAGAAGGAGGTTTACCCGCTGCCGCGCATCGACGATAGTCTGGATGCCCTCGGGCAAGCATGTTATTTTTCGACTATGGATTTAGCATCAGGATATTGGCAAATTGAGGTCGCGCCGGAAGATAGAGAAAAGACCGCCTTTGTTTCATACAACGGACTCTATGAATTTAATGTTATGCCCTTTGGATTATGTAACGTGCCAAGTACCTTTCAACGCTTAATGGAATTAATACTTGCTGGACTTCAATGGGAAATATGCCTGATTTCAGGGGTACCTAAGAAAGTGTAGCTTTTGAATGAAAACGATAGCTTTGACACCGTGCAGGATAGCTTGGGTAGGGAAACGATAGTTGCTGGAATGGAATCCGTAAGTTTGGTCATCTAAAACGATAGCTTTGAACATATTTTGATGTTGAGGGCATAAAACAAGATGGCTGACAGCAAAAGCAGTGGTAGCGGCGGTAAATATTTTACCCGTTTTCTCAACAAAATCACCAAATTCTGTTGTGTAAGATGCCGCGTTCAGTGAGGTTCAGGCTTGATTACACTTCTGTAAAGTTTCTGCGCCCATTTTACAAAACTTGCAGAGAAATCACCGTTCCCGTTTTCGAAGTGAACAGGCCCAGGACATCCTATTCTAATTACATGTACATGGATTGTGTATGTGATAGTGTATAAAAAAGTGCTCGTGCATACATTGAAGGTAGAGAAGATAACTATTCATCTTATCTGAAGCTAACTTTGAAATCTTGGTAAGTCTTAACTCTGGAAAACAGACATTGCCAACACTAACGACTACGTCTTTACACTATCATATACATTCTCTTCCCTGTACATGTATTAGAATAGGACGTCCTGATAGCCTGTTCACTTCGAAAACGGGAACGGTGATTTCTCTGCAAGTTTTGTAAAATGGGCGCAGAAACTTTACAGAAGTGTAATCAAGCTTGAACCTCACTGAACGCGGCATCTTACACAACAGAATTTGGTGATTTTGTTGAGAAAACGGGTAAAATATTTACCGCCGCTACCACTGCTTTTGCTGTCAGCCATCTTGTTTTATGCCCTCAACATCAAAATATGTTCAAAGCTATCGTTTTAGATGACCAAACTTACGGATTTCATTCCACCAACTATCGTTTCCCTACCCAAGCTATCCTGCATGGTGTCAAAGCTATCGTTTTCATTCAAAAGCTACACTTTCTTAGGTACCCCTGGATTTACCTTGATGACGTCATTGTGTTTTCGAAAACATTCGATGAGCATCTCCGCCATTTGCGTGAGGTCTTCGATCGATTTCGAAAAGCCGGACTGAAATTGAAACGTAGGAAATGTCATTTCTGTAAGACTGAAATCGAGTACTTGGGACATGTTGTGACCCGAGATGGAATTAAACCGAATCCGAAGAAGATTGATGCAGTAAAGAACTATCCGCGCCCAAAGGATGTTCGTCAACTACGAAGTTTCCTTGGATTAGCATCATATTATCGACGATTTGTGCAGAACTTTGCCAAAGTGACGTCACCGCTAATGAAGGACAATGTGTTTAATTGGAGTACCGAATGTGAAGACGCTTTCTGCACTTTGAAGTTAGCGCTTATTTCAACACCAATACTCGGACACCCTGATTTTGATAAACCCTTTGTTCTTCATACAGATGCGTGTGACACTGGCATTGGATCTTGCTTAGTACAGGTACGTGATAAGAAAGAAGTTGTTATTTCTTATGCTAGCCGAACTTTGACAAAACATGAGAAACACTATTCGACGATTGAGAAAGAAGCTCTAGCCATAATTTGGTCGATTAAGCATTTCCGACCATACTTATATGGTAGACGCTTCACTGTTATTACTGACCACAACCCACTGAAATGGTTAATGACTATTAAGGAGCCCACAGGACGACTCGCCCGCTGGTCATTGACCTTGCAAGAATATGACTTTGAAATTAAACACCGCCCAGGGACAAAACATGGAAATGCAGATGGACTTTCCAGACGACCGCAAGATGATGATGAAGACAAAAGTGCACGTGACTTCATCATCGCCGCGACAGACAGCCCTGGACTTCAATTAGACCGAGTTAGAGACTTGCAAAGACGTGATTTGACTTTGCAACCGCTTATATCGTACTTGATCGATGATGAACTTCCCACCGATACAAGACAGCTAGGAAAGTTGTTTTATATGCTGACCAGTATGTTATCGACGATGGTGTACTGTATCATCTGTGGATGCCCGCCCCAGGGAGACGGCGAAGAGACGTGCGTAAACAGCTTGTCATTCCTCGCGCCCTGCAGGACGAAGTGATGACGTCATGCCATGACGAGGTCACCTCAGGTCATCTAGGGTTCCACAAGACGTACAGTAAGATACAAGAACGATTCTATTGGTTGGGAATGTTTAAAGACATTGAACACTGGTGTAAATCGTGTGTTGACTGCTCTACGAAAAAGACTCCAAAGAATTTACCAGTTGCACCGTTACAGCCTATACCTGTTGATGGCCCCTTTGATCGTGTAGCTGTTGACGTATTAGGACCACTTCCAACTACTGAACGAGGTAATCGCTTTATTATTGTGTTTTCGGATTATCTTACACGTTGGCCTGAAGCCTTTGCCGTTGAAAAGACAACTGCGGATGTTGTTGCCCGACTGTTAGTCGATGAGATTATTGCCCGATATTCTGCGCCTCGGACATTGTTGTCTGATCGTGGTAGAAACTTCCTGTCGACATTGGTGCAAAAGACTTGTGAATTAATGAGCACGAGAAAGGTAAACACATCGGCTTATCACCCCGAATGTGACGGATTAGTTGAAAAATTTAATGGAGTATTATTAACGATATTAAGTATGTACGTCAATCATAATCAGACTGATTGGGATCTATATTTGCCAATGGCATTGTTTTCGTACCGGACATGTAAGCAGGAATCGACTAAGGAGTCGCCTTTCTATACATTGTACGGAAGAGAACCGAGATTACCAATTGATGTTACCCTCACTAAGCCGACAACGACCTTTACTGACCCTAAGGACTATGGTGAGACAGTGGTTCAACGATTGTGTGAAATTCAGTTAATATTCAGTGTAATATTCAGTTAGCGCAGCAAAAGCAGAAGAGCAGTATGACAGCGCGCTAAGGACATTAACTATGACATTGGAGATAAAATATGGTTGTATACACCTGTTAGGAAACGAGGATTATCACCGAAGTTACTTCACCCATGGCATGGTCCTTATCGTGTTGTGGAAAAAGTAACACCTGTGAACTATCGCCTCGCCACGTGTGATTCACGACGCAAGCAACAAGTTGTGCATGTGAATCGAATGAAACCATATACGGACCCTAACAATAGACCACATGAATTGCCGGACACTGACAATGGAAATACCGATACTGACTCTGTAAGTGACCCTACGGAAAATAATGACACTGTAACAGACACTAATGACATTATTGACCGCGATAATGTTAATGAGAATCCCATACTTGATACTACCGGAAGTAATGGCGATGACAACGAAACTGATGATGTGTATCAGGCCTTGAGAATTGTCGATCATCGAACTGTAACTAATTCGGACGGTCGTCATGAAACCCGCTATCGTGTCAGATGGAAGGGTTACCGCCCTAAAGATGACACGTGGGAACCGCCTGATAATATACTGGACAAAGGACTGATTACTGATTATGAATCTCAGACATAACGAACTCTAGACTAGTGAACTTAGAACTTTGCATCGTTTTCCATAAGAACTTTTATTATGATATATGATTTGATTTTATTTGATTTTTAGATCGAGCGAGGACGCTTTTCGATCTTGGTTGGGAGGTGTAACGTAGCCATATATATGCTTAGAATTTAACCTTTGAATTTGACTGTAATGACCGACAGTAACCCTGCACGTTATCTCCCGTGTTCGTTTTCGTGACCTTTTATTGTTTCAACTCCTGAAGTTATCATCAATGCCTGGACGACCTTTACCCTTGTTTGACATTGTACTTATCCGACAGCGATTTGACTTTGCCGATTGTTCGTAGTTAATTATAGACGCATGACTTTGCAGATCCTGAGACCCGATTGTTTTTAGTTAATTATAGACCCATGACTTTGCAGTTTCTGAAAGCCAATATAAACTGTGCATTTTGACTTGTTAGACGCACTTTACGACGACGCCCCGAGACGACGTTCAATCGTGACCCTGACGACCAGTGTAGGTCATAGAAGTTTACCGTGTAACTAGAGTTACTCAGCTGAAAAAGTACTACGACTTAGAATATATTTCGGTGTATCGTGCCGTCTCTTATACGTCTACTGCCCACGCTACGTGACAATATCATGCAGAAGATTGGTGTCGCAAAGTCCCCAACACATATACATTCTGGCAAGGGATCCAGCATTTTTCAAGGTGATTTACTTCTCGGGTGATAGGGCTGGGGATTTGGGAAATGTAGAAACACAAGAGATATAGTTTTCCAGCCAACTCCGGTTTTTGTTTAATAACACTTTGGGAAAAGACACTGAGGGGAGGCTCATCTAATTTGTTTGCGATTAAAAGATGTGAAGACAAGTTTTTATGTCCGGTGAACACCGTAGAACAATATTTGTTTAGCAAAGGATTTAGGTATGGATCTGAGGAGAGGGCATCTCTTCCGACCGACAACCTCAAGTGGAGACATTGAACAACGCCCTCTAGCATCACAAGTTTCTTATCAGCGCCTAAAACTACCTCAAAGAATTAGACATGGATACTCCTCACAGTTGTAGAAGCGCATGCGCTGTAACATTAGCCATGGCAGATACGGATATCAAAAGCCTGGTGCGTCACCTTGGTTGGCGGTCGGAAGAGATGGTCAATTATTATACACAATTGTCAAATATGATGTCAGTCAGGACCCAGCACACAAGTTTGTTGAAGCTGTGAATGAAAATCTAGACACCTTGCAAAGTTATGAACTAGTTTTACGATAGCCTTTGAGCCATAGTATGTGCATATGTGAAGTGTCGATTAATAACCGCTGTATAAATATCAAAGAAGATAAAACAATCTGGCATAGTTTATCTTGATGTCCTGTTTTGATAGGAAAACTGGTTTCATGAATAACTGATGGTTGTAGCACGCATGTATGAGTGGTGGTTTGGATGAGGAAGAGGAGAGTTATAGGCAAGGGTTTATAGGAATGGGGTTAAGTAGTGAGGGGGATATATAATTATATATATGGTTAATGTGTGAAATGGACGGCCGGAACAATACCCGCATCCCCCAATCCTTAACAATAGGCTATATTCATGAGCGGAGTGATTGGGCTTTAAATATTATATTATTCAAAGCCCAATCACACAGCGATATAATTACGCCAGGTGTTAAGTTCCATGAATATTCATCAAATGGAGAGAAGTATAAAAGAAAGAAGTACCAAGACATGTGTCATTCCTCGCACAGATAAGGGCCAGGCTGCTGCAGGAATGGTATAATAACATATACGACGATAGAGCAGTAAAGGTACAAGCAAGAGATAAAGATGTGCTGCCCACCCCCCCACCCTTAAGATGGTTTAATCTTTCGCATGGATGTAGCCTCCACAATACCCGCATCCCCCAATCCTTAACAATAGGCTATATTCATGACGGAGTGATTGGGCTTTAAATATTATATTATTCATTTCCACTTGTGTGTTTCGATCCGACTCCTGCGTAACTCTCTTGTGAACTGTTCGTTTAATAGAGAGGAAACTTCTTAGAGAGATAGTAGTTTTCCAAGCCGCAGACATTCTACATTCTTGAAAAAGAGAGATGAGTTGGAGACAGAGAGGAGTTTCCGTGCTGCTAACTTCCATGCGAATAATTCGTCTAAACTGTACGTCAAGGTACCACGTGACTGTTCTGCAGTTATTAGAGACCTCTCTTATCGGACCGTGAACTTTTATGTTTAGCCACACTGGTAGCGATTAGCTGTGACATTTAGTTTTTGTTTGTTGTCGTCCCCTGGATTTATTTCATGAAACAATTAGTGCTAAACTTCGCAAATAATGTAGTTTTATCTTACGTCGAACAGTTGTAAATGAATACGGCCAGTAATTTCGACCCATGTCATGTCATTACAGTACGATGTCTTAGCGACGACCTGAGATTTGGTCATCGAAAATGGAAAAAAACAACTCTCTTTATTGTAAAAATAGAAAAATTGCAGTAATTCACGAAAATCTCATGACTTTGATCTGAGTGACTAAGGTTCAGGTGTAGCCAACGAACAATGCACTTTTAAAAAGGGGTCCTTTTTATGATAAGATATATTGTGCATGACAAGAAATGTGAACTGACTAATTTTAAGTCAAGAGGGTAATTAATTAGCTGTTCATAATTTGCTCTCCAACGGAAAAATTTTCGACTTACCCTCCCGCACTCAAACTTCATTTTTACCCATTCCCCACATATTTTGCCTCTTTCCCCTCCCCATTTAGAATTTTTGAAGCTCCCCTGCCTTGTGGTAAAACAAGTTGCCGATTTCCCCTGATCTGGAAAAAATTCCCCGTAAAATTTTATCATTCCCCTACAGAAATGAAGCTCCCCTACCTTGTGATGATAAAACCTGTCGATTTTCCCCTGCCCTTCAGACATCACGTGAAGCAATTTCGGAAAATGGTGCGACGAGCCAGTTGAGCAGTAGAGCACCTGTTCCCTTGTAAAACACGGAAGATCATCTGAAAAACCACAATGGATGAGTTTCAGTACTTCTAGGGAGTTGGTTGAAAAGGACTTGGCACTGTTACTCGTTAAAATCATTTGTCCGACTTATCATTGAGCCAACCTTCAGGTGCGGCCAACGGAAGCTATTCATCGAAAAAGCAGTTCCGGAAGCATTTTGTTTCTAGTTGAGGGCAGAGGAAATTTTAATTTTGCTTTGGCAGGGCACGTTTTGTGGAGGGACCGTGGGCAGAGGACATATTTTTAGCTGGCAGGGAGCAGATTTTAGTTTTTTTGTCGGGCAGGGTAGGAAACCAAATAGAAGGCCACTGCAGTATAATCATGACGTTGAAATGGTTATTAATGATAATTTTTACATCTATGAATATGTACATTCCACTGAGAAAGGCATAAAACAGACACACCACAAAACATTCCAAGCACAAAATGTTTGTCAACGGCTATGGGCAAGGCACAATGCTTCTAAAGCTGCGTACAACGTATCATCATCTTTGCAGTATTATGGTAGCATAAGTAGGAGAATGTACCTGGGATCATTCACGATATTCACAATAAAATACACTGGTATTTCTAAGTAAATCATCACAGGAAAACACCAGGCACGCATGAAACTATAGCCTCCGGTGTTTGAGCGTCTTTCACTTGAATATTCTCTTTAGGTAGTACGCGCATCGACACTGAAAGACCTAAACTTTTGCTCAAACTTTCCTCATTGAAACTTCCAAACATTCTCTTACCAAATCAATAATAAAAAGCAGGGGTCACCGGGCACATTGTGGCGCTAGAGAAAGAAATTACCGAAGATTTACCGATGTTTGGTATTCAAAATGGCCGCCATCCCTGTGTTAACTCTATGGGGGAAAATAAAAATTTCAATTTTCAAAACACTAAGACGGTGAAGAGCTTTATAATAACTCCAAAGGCTTTAAAATGAGTCCCCATAAGTGGTAGGTCAGAACTAATTGTAACATTTCAGAGTCCGAATATATAGCCCCAAAGGTGCATTCTACCATTTAACAAAAGTGATGCGTGGATTATTTGTGTTCGGAAGTTACAGCTAACTGTTCTGTATTTTGAAAACTATCCAGTACGTTGCCATAGTGGCAATCAAAATTCTTATCGGGTAGACACGTGCTATGTGATGTATCAATGCCTTTAATTCTAGTCAATGTCGGGTTTGTAGCTGAGGCTTTGAAGAAGAAGAATGCAAACACGAAACCTCTACTGTATAGTATGAAAGTCAGCACTGTATGAATTCAATAGAATTCACATGGATTGACACCGGTAAACGAGAAATATATTTAATTTCCAGAAAGACAGTTGATATGTCTATTAAACAGTATATGTTGGCGCTACCACATTGTCAAGTGTCTGGGTTCATTTGATAACGCGTAGTCTACACGTTGTACCGACAGTTAACCAAATATGTTTAGTATAGCAATTACCTCACATCGAATAAACTTGACCCTTATATTACCTCTCTCTCTCTCTCTCTCTCTCTCTCTCTCTCTCTCTCTCTCTCTCTCTCATGAACCCCCTCTCTAATGACTCTCTCTCTCTCTCTCTCTCCTCTCTCTCTCTCTCTCTCACCAGAATAAAACGAGATAAACAAATCCAATAAGTCACAAATTTATCATTTAATTTAATTTAATGTAATGCTTACCAATGACAAGACTTTTGTAAAGTCACGATATGTTGCCAGAAACAGACACATTGTGGCTAACTTTGATGACGAACGGACGTGTAGATTTCACTGAATGTGATAAATAAGGTTACTGTCATCTCCCAGATTTGAATAAAGGCAACATCGATGTTAGATGCCCTGATAAAAAAAGAACGTGGAACAAGGAACCGCACACAGTCGGCTAGCCTTGGAGGCAAGCAGATATCTGACATTCAGATTTGAACAAATCTTATTCTGAAAATGTCTCAACAGAACCTGTAAACGTCATGAAAGGTGCTGCCACAATTAGTGTAAATGATAAGTTTTACGAAGATAAATGGCACAGACGAATTTCAATATTCAGACAGTAAGAAAACACAGTTCTGCACAGTGCACAGCCCACACTTAGCAAATTAAAAGCTAAGGTGACCGCCCACCCCTTCATTAAATATCTTAGAGTGATCCCCACTTATACAATATAACCCCAGGCCGAGGAAACTTTAGTACTATTGAATCCCGACAGTTACAGTTCAGACGATCCGTCCCCAAGGTATTTGATTTAGCAACCGCTTATGAAATACTGCTGTCTATGCCGTGCATTCTATTCGAGCCAGTCCTGACAAGATTTGCGCGATCTGCGCAGAAAGAAGGGATTTTTGGACTTGCTCTGACGTCATCATTTACTGATAAAACTGCCTGAGTTCTGCCGAAATAGCTATGTGTTTCCTGGACTCTTGGAAAACATTACGAAAAGAGTACTTTTTACAAAAGACAGAGTAATTTAGTTTGTTGCCAATGATACAGACGTTAGCCAATTGGGTTGCAAGGCCCTGCTTATGGATTTCAATTCTGGTACGCAAATATAAGTTAATATCTGGCCCATAGCAATGCAGACTTACTTCATAACTTCGTTTGGGTAAACCTAGACTTTTTATACATGTTCGCTAAAGAAACAAACCAGGGTCAGTTTTGTCAGAACCGCCTGTCCATCAAAATGAAGTGACCTTTACAAAGGTGCCCTCAGCAACAGACATCTGAATAAACAATCTTAACCTGTTCACCCCAAATTCCCTGTAAACAGGTCCAAGATCACCATTGATAACAATGAGTTTGGGTAAAACCATGGTGGTGAAAGGGTTAATGCAGTGAAGTCTGTATTACACGCATTCTTTCCTTGATGCAATCATTTACGCGTCGTCGAGGTAATCAGTTTTGTTCAAGGACGAAAGATCAGGTGTATTTTGGTTAAATAAGTAACACTTTCGTGTCTCTTGTATGATATATACGAATAGTCTAGTCAATTACAATGTCTTTAGAACGCCTGACTAGCATCCATATCAGTAGTAAAGTAAACGTGGGCAACTGGGATGAAGTAAGAATTTTACACCCCATTTTATTCATTTATCTACATGAAGCGAAGGAAAATTAACCATCCATGTAACTAAAGTATGACCCTGACCTATATACGAACTCACGCACGCGCAGCAGTGCATTGTCCTGAACTAAGCGGGAAATTCCCTGCTGAGTCACACACAACATGTTTATACATGTACGGGAAATTCCGTGTGAGTCATCACCATCAAACTAGCCTATATAAAGGACCCCGTTGTCAGTCCGGCCGGCCGGTCGCGGAGTCTAGCTGATGTTGAACACGAAGTTCCTATCGGTGCGAACTTGTTCACCTGATAGATAAATTTTAGTAATTTCCTCTGAACTTAAAATGTGACGGAAGACCATTACTTCAATAATATGAGACGTTTCAGATGAATGGTACTGATATCTAAAGTGTTCACTCTTTTATCTCTACGTACAAATGTAGTTCCTAAGTCGTTCTCTATTCTATTCCCACCAACAAAACATTCAATACTCATTTCCCCTCCCCGATCTTTATCAATACTTATGATAATATCACAAGTTGTTCTGTTATCTGTTTTCATAGCATAATATCCAACCAAATCGTCAAATTCATCTCCAGTAGCTAACTTTACACATCTAATGAGAACTGTACCATGTTGAAGTATTTTCATATTATCAGTCATCTGTTGATTTACTGTCTGTAAAGTGAGAACAGCTGCCTCATCACCGACACTTTTAAGACCCAGTTTCTTTAAAGTTGTGTCCCAAAATAATCTAACTGGAACTCCGCTAGCTGTATACGAGCAATAATTCTCCCCCTCGTTTATCCACCTTCTTAGTGTATTATCTGCCTTCATTATTGTATTAAGAGGACTAATTTTAAGTGAATCGGTATACCAAGAAGTGCAATGTATGGATTCGTAGGAGTAAGCCAACTACGAAAATCTAACAACTTGTATTTGTTTACATTGCTATCAAAATAAATCACATTCGGAGTTCCTGGTGGTTCAGCAACACCTCCTGCAATTTCACTATCCAATATATCTAAGATGTTACGCGGCACATTATAAGGCATGAATTTCTGACTAGCTGAATCCCATGTCAGAGCAAAAGGAGTAGAATCATTCGAAGCCTTTGTGGCGTCAATTACAGTTTCATCAATGTCTTTAAGTTCGGAAAATTCTACAGCATGTTCGTGGGGTGGCGCCGCGGCATTGGCTAAAACGAAATATTTTTCGCGGTCTTTATAACGAAGGACGTAATCCTTATTATGATTAGCAGCCATCTTAGTATTATTGTTAACTTTAACATCACTCAGATCTTCAAGCTCAAGATTTTGCATACGAATTGTACCTAGACCGAAGCCACTTGGATCAGACATACTCCGTAGGGACCTATATACAGTGAAAATTAAAATAATACCTTGTAATATACACAACCATGGCTTCAGCTATAGGAATGACAGTTCTCGGTGCTGTATTAAATGCAACGGCATTCACAGGAGGAAATATTATCGGACAAAAGCTTTCTGGGAATGGTGACGCTCTTATTGAAGAGAGAGTCCGACATGATAAAGCATTAGAAAAATTTGAACATGATCGCAACGTCTGGTCAGAAAAAAGATTACTACAGGCTGACTGGGAAAGAGAAAATCAGGCAAAGGACGCGCATGCTGCGGCAGAATTAAGAGATACAGATGCAGAAATCCTGGAAGAAGCAGAAGCGGTGCAAAGCAACTCTACGTCAAGTCCAGTTCAATTCTCAGATTATTATCAACCCAGTCCTGAGCAAAAGAAATATGAGATGATCTATATTGCTGGAGGATTGGTCGTGGGATGGTTTATCTTCCGATAGGGTTACACCGGCCCCGCTTCGGGACTACAATAATTCAATACAAAAGCTAATTGGCCAGTTATTGAAATCGATCATGTTCCCATCCTGATCTGTTATCCAGATACGCATTGAATTCATGTAATCTCCCCCTTTTCTCAATGGCATAGAAATTGCTCCGTTTTTAAAATCGTAAGTAACCTTTTCACTTATTTCTCTCGTATCCCGGATGGAAGTATTTGTAAACAGTTCGATACTTTCCCCTGTATGTATCCTCCGGAGGCACCCGAACCAAATGAAACATAATTTCCAGTAACATCGACTACATCTGAATGAACTATATATTTAGTGACTGTTAAGAAATCCACTTTCTTCGGACTCATAGTACTTTTTATAACTGGGTGTTCTCAGGTTTATCTGAAAAGCCGACGACGTTGGCGAAGCTACCTGTGGCATTGAAATAGACTTTAATATCTTTAGCCAAAGTTAGATAAACATGGTTTGTCGGCAGATGTTTTTCAAAATTAATTTTTTGCTTCAACCCGATTGCTTTGTTTAACGTATCGATATTGTAGTTACCTGGACGTATTGATTTAGTCTTCTTCGGTTGGTCACCTTCTTGATATTTTTATTACATTATTCGTCGATGTTATGTTATGCCATGAATTATATAGTCCGCACTCTAGCAGTCTTATCTTCGTAAACTGTGTCGTGTCAATGCAAGGGTAAAAATTAACAGTGACTGGTTCACCTGTTTGGCTTTCAATCCAAATGATCATTGTTGTACGTTGTATATATTACTAAGTATAAGTGTTCGATGAATATTATTATTATTCCGAAGGTGTCCATTACACAGTATAAGGTTCTGCAGGAATAATATTTTTCTGTTCAAGGAGATCTTTGGTCGCAACCGCGGCAGCAGTCGCACCGCCTAATTTTGCCAAGCGAGTTAAATTTGGTCGACTTGGATCGCCAACCTCTATTTTCAGAAATTTGCTGGAGATCATAAGATATCCCATCGCAAGTCCTGCGATTACAATACCATCGTACATTGTGTTTACAACTGTTTTAATATCCATGATTGCTGACTAGTATATAAAATAAAAAATAAAAATAAAAAATATGGGGAGTTAATCCATCTCATACAATGTAGAGGAGCTGGAAACCTCTCCCTCCCCCTCCCCCTCCCCTGTCGGAACTGTTCCGGAGGGAGCTGCTACGTGCTCTGTTTTTTTCGCTTTCTGGGAGGATCTTTCCGATCTGGACTCGATCGATTAACGGGACAGGGGGTATGCCGAGCACGCCCCCAATATAGTCCTAATGCAGTCAATGAAACTCCCACAATTCCTAAAACAAGATAACATTTATTATACCAGCGTGAATTATTATCACACTGTTCTTTCATTGTAGGCGGTAGGTCTGCTACCGCATCGCTCCCCTCCCCTCCCTCCCCCTCCATTGCTTTTAGTTTCTTCTCCCTGTTTTGCCTGTTCCATTCCGCTAATTTCTTGCCCGCAGCAACTCTCCCTGGATGCTTCGGCGGTAACGTCACTTTCTCTATGTTGCGCTGTGGCGTAGGGAAGATCGTCCCTGACGGAGTCGTTTGCGGTCCGGGCTCCGTCGGCGGGGCTTCTGACGGAGTCGTTTGCTGAGTCGGCGAAGTTGAATCCATTTATTTCAGGTACTATATTAAACCCGATTTTTTTAAAATTTAAATGTTTACCCGTAATTAAACCGGTGGAAATTAGAGCAATCAGGGGCCCCCACGTGTAAGCTATCCGTCCTGATAATCGTTTTATTTCACTGTTTAGAATAAAATCCTTTTTAAGATCAGTGGCATAGTTATCTCGATCATCGATTGGAACTACCTGACTTATTGCACGGGCTCCTAGATCTATGAAACTTTGAGTGATGGTATCACTTATAAGAGAACTGTATTTCGCTTCATAGACTTTAAAGGCTCGTGTTATGAATTCATCTTTCCACGTTTCCACTTCTCTAACTGTAAACTCCTTACCAAAAAATAACTTACTTTGACCACTTGCGATGACACAGAGTATTTTTTCACGTTTTGTCTCTATTATGGATCGAGCGTCCGAAGGCACCGAAGGCGCCGAAGCCCCTTCGGAACCGTAGTAGGGCGCTGCCATATTTGCCGCTGCTGATGACTTTATTAAATTCTCCATTGTTTGCAGTATGTTATCTATTCTTACTAAAAAAAAAAAATTCGTTTAAACCTGAATCCGAAATAAAGTATTAACATAGTCTGGAATGTTAGTACCCCTAACGTTCCGACAGGGATTCCGGGAAAATTCTCCTCCATTTAAATCTATATGTATATAGAAACACGAATAATGAGTACAGACTTATTCCCAGTTGCTTTTCAATTGAATAAGACGAGCATACCAACAGTACAGCATGCTGATATTCCTTCCAAACCGGACGGGGAATAAAACCTATTCTCATGGACTTAGAAATATATGTAACGCCGACAGAAAAATTTACTTTTCATCCTCGGATGTGTTCAAAGATAACGTAATCACTCATCGATCAGCTAAAGAAAGTAATGTCTGGCTGGGCAGCCCAAAGATGAAATACTGGGACCAGCAACTGAATTTCGCTGTATGGTGTAGCACTACTGGTTGTGGTATATCATTCGCCCATCTCTTCGATAAGAAATTTCCACCCGCAAATACGATCATTCTGCCGTTTCCATGTATACTTTACAATACGTCGGATCCTTCACGAAATGGGCGTTGCACTTCCAGACGATACCCCCACCTTCAAAGCGGGCGACAATCCGTACAATCTCGTCCAATATGAACTTCTCTGTACAGAATTTGGAAATATAAGTCCAACGAAGTCCGACTTTCGATATCGAAAAGGTCAAAATAAAGGTCTTGGTTATGGATATGAATATTACACTAATCGTGGCCTGTTCGACAGCCAAAAGCGATATACAACGGTCGGGACTTTTTCCTCTCCGCCGACGGAGGTGTTTTCTATACACATACAATTTTTGGAAAGAAAAAACACGTACTGTCCGACAAAGACCGACCGCACTACTATTTCTTCCGAAATGATGGATCGGAGGGACAATATAATAGTTTCATTCCTCTGACAGGAGACTCGGGACTAACAAAGGCCGGTCTCGCTCGCCTCAATGAAAGCCTTGAAGCCTACGTATATTGCATACTCGGCGCACAAGCAAATATTCGCAGTACCATAGTAGGTGATACTGGCAGTGCAGAGCAAGTCCGAAAAGAATTCGGCGTTCTCCTCGAAGATGAAATTCGTAATACCGACAAAGTAATCAGTTATAGGCGATACCAAGACACAATAATGAATACTGGTGTCAAACTTGATATGGCAGTTTCGCCCAATTTACTTCTCTTACCGTCTGAGATGGTCATTCTTTCGGGCCCGGCATCTCGGTTATAATAATGAATTGCAATACGCTACAGAATCTATGTCCTTCGGGGTGAATGGTGATATAAACGGAAGTTCGAGAAAGTGCTGTACACGAGATGGAAGGAGGGGAGGAGGGGAGGGATCCTGTGAAGTGGCAGGACGAGCCCGGAGAGTCACCACCACCTCACAATGACACGACTCGGGGGCCTCCCCTCCCCTCCCCGGAACGGCAGCATCTGCAGACCCTATTCACGAATATGGTAAAATTGGTTTGTTATCTTTAGCAATATTCATTACTATTGTAGGTACTGGAATAAAGTCACTAACTATATAGTTCATTCAGATGCTGTCGATGTGACTGGGTTTCATCTAACTCGAACCAGTAACTTAAAAGAACTAGAAGAGATTCATTAATTTACAGTATATAGATCCAGAGGAAATGTCAATATACGTAACCCCACCATTCAACATGATTATAACTGGACCGACATATTCTGGCAAAACAGAATTTATGTTGGACCTCCTCACCGGTCCGTACTTAAGGAAATTCGAATATGTGATATTCATTTGCCCAACATTCATGAATAATAAAGCGTATAATAGAAGATTCATTTTCACCGATGATAATGTGTTTATATTTCCAGTCGGACTCGATGCAGTGGATGATACATTAACCTACGTGCATAAAGAATGGGCTGGAACGAACACTTTAATAATCCTCGATGACTGCGCCTCGTCCAAAGATATGAAGAAGCGCAGTAACGTTTTAGTCCAACTTGGTTTCAGCGCAAGACATGACGGATTATCTGTCTGGGTTCTGACTCAACAATATACTAGTATTAGTAAACCATTTAGGGAAAACATACAGATGTTAGTACTATTTTACACACCGAACAGATAGACAACAAAACTATTATAAAAGAATATGGAATGGAGGTGTCAGAACGGAAGCCGTGGGCCTAATCAAGCAATTGAAAAGTAGGCCATTCAGTAAACTAGTATTTCGTTTACGGAATCCGTACGACATAAATTATTCGTATAATATAGCAATTATGGAAGCTGAAGGTACTCTTAGAGAATTATATTACAACCCGAAAACTGGTTTTGGAGGTGTACAAAAATTGTATGACGCAGCACGGGCCAGCGGACTCCACGTCACTAAGAAAGAGGTGAAGGACTGGTTAAAAACTCAGCTAACTTATAATCTACATAAACCGGTACCTCGTTCTCATGCTACGGGCGGCCGACGCGTTTTTGTAACATCGATAGACTCTCAATGGCAAGCGGATCTCGTGGAATTCCCTCCCCGTTCGCAAAAGAGAACCGTAACATTCGATACATGCTAACAGTAATCGATGTACTCAGTAAATATGCATGGGCCAGGCCGATACAGTCAAAAACGGCAGATGATACGTTGCAGGCACTACAAGACGTGATTAAGAAATCCGGGAGAAGACCCGACAAACTTCAGACAGATGAGGGGCGGGAATTTACTAATCGAAAAATGCAGGGGTGGTTGGAGGAGGTGGGAATTCACTGGTTTCACACCTACAGTGACAAAAAGCTAGCGTCGTTGAACGTTTTAATCGGACTCTTAAGACGATGATGTGGAAATACTTCACATATCAGACAGACACGTGAATGGCTTTCTATTCTACCAGAACTTCTTGAGAATTACAATAACACCGTTCACGGAAGTATCAAATGAAACCCAGGGACGTAACAGAGGAGAACGATTGGCAGGCATTTTATACACTATTCGGTCCTGAGTTGGCAGCCGGGGGAGTCAACCCTGAATTCAAGCCGGGAGAACGGGTTCGAATTACAAAATACAAGACCACTTTTAAGAAAGGGTATTTACCAAATTGGACAGAGGAGATTTTCGTAGTTTCAAAAGTTGTGTACGCAGCTGGACTAGGAACGCCACCAGTTTACAAAATAAAAGATCTGAATGGAGAGGAAATACTTGGCACTTTCTACTCCGATGAACTTCAGAGCGCACCTTCAGAACGCGACGAGCTGTACAGAGTAGAACGAATTTTGAAGACGAAAAAAATTAGAGGAAAGAAATATTATCTGATAAAATGGAAAGGTTATCCAGAAAGTTTCAATAGTTGGGAGCCAGAGGAAAATGTTATTAGAACTTCGTAAGTTCCTGTCCATGGTACTTGTCAAGTACTACGTAAGTTCCTGTCCATGGTACTTGTCAAGTACTACGTAAGTACTAACGTAAGTATTTACGAAAGTTATTCAATAAGTACCATGGAAAAGTCTTAATTTCTTGAAAGCCGAAAGTGTCAGTTTACCACCCCACTTCCACCCCCCACCTGGCCAAGTATTTATCATGTACTGTCGTAAGTAATGTTCACTTACTGCATCTTTTTCGGCCGTATGTGGATGAGGTGGTACCCCCTCAGTTCCTGAACATATTAAGTTTGCAAGATCTTCAAAACGACTTCTCATGTTGCCATAGTCCGTTCTTTCGAGTCCCCCTTTTTCAGCTTTATCTATAAGTTCTGGTTGAAGTATAATGTTACACAACTGACATGAGCCATAGACAAGTAACTTCAAAGTCCCTTTCGGAACCGTAGGGTTTCATAATGTCAAGTGCTCGTAGGTCAAACGAAGCATTATAAGCACACACAGATTCACAAGCGTTAAGAAGTTTGTGTAGGTTCTTTAGTGAGACTCGAGGTTGTTCTAGTTGTTCTTGACCAGGTGGGAAGTACGCTTTTTCAAGTTCCTCCTCCTTGAAACCGTCTATTAAAAATCCCTGGCTGCCGCCGCTCCATGCAATTCCAAAGTCAAAAGCTCGTGGATATTCTACTGGTCCGACTGTCTCGGTATCAATTGTTGGATTAAGTATATTCTTGAGAACGAGGGGGGTAAGAGCGTTCCGAATTACCAAACATGGAAGTCTGTAGTCGTGGCAAATTTCTAAGAAAGTCTGTTTGAACTTATTGTGAATCTCTTCTAGTTCTTCTAAGGCGGCTATTTCGTACGACCTGGCTCGAGTCAACACATTCCGCCTGCAATAATCCCAAGGCATATCTTTGAATATGATAATGAAACTGGGTAAATGGTCAAAATGCTCTAGAAACAATCTTTTTTTCTTCCGTTGCCACGGAAACGCCCCGGATTCGAGAAAAAGTCAGATGTTGAATTATGGAAGAGTCACAAATAATGTATTGTTCTGAAGGGAGGGAAACCTCCCTCCTCCTCCCAGCCTGACATTGTAAACTAAGCGTATGTTCTATAAACTGGTTCTGAAATCGGCAATCGAAACGTGGCGCCCATTATAAAAGTCGGCAATGCTTGCTGGAAAAACTAGTGTCAAATTCTGGTACGTGATACGGATCCAAATTTACTGCATCGTAACTCTTACCACTTCCAGTTGGTCCATTTATGAATATGTATGACATTTTAGTATACTATATCATAGAAAAAAATTTTTTAAATTATTTTTATTAAGATATATACGATAAGACAATGACAATCCTTTCTATTTCAACTGCAATAAAAATACTTGAAACCGGAGAAGAGAATATTCAAATCAGTGACGAAGGGAAACTCATATTTGGTGAATCATTGGTAGATCCTATTATATATGTAGACAGTGAGCTAGAAGTGGTTTTCAACATCGGACCTAAATATGGATCCAACGATCCTGCTACATGCGATGGGGTGTGTGTCCGTTGGCAACCGAGTCTTCAAAAGTTTACTGATTTAATAATATTCCGTACCCTAGGTGAAAGTTTCGATGCAAGCACTGCTAAAAGTTATGCTGCAAGCCTGGCCGCTCACTCCAAGAATACTACCGGATTTTACAATCCATCTAAAGTGTATCAGAAGCGAGGGAGCGGGGCGCAGCCAGTGGCGTATTTTAAATTTCAGTTTAAAAGCGCTACATGTATTGATATGGTTCAAGAAATTGACTGCGGTTTTAAAACAGTGAGTCCATTGCCAGTCCGAGAAAATCCTGCTATTGTACCTCGTAATATCCGAAAAGGTAGTAAGATAGAATTCTTAGCATTTAAACCGCGCTTAAGTAAGCGTGCTCTTTCTTTCACTGTTGAGAGATTAATATTTTGTGCTGCGCCTAATAAACCAGAAATTCAAGATGCGGAAGAACTAGTCGACTTAGAAAGATTAGGCGAGATATATAAACAAATAAATGCTGCCAAAAATATTATAGTGGATTTTGATGACCTATCATAGAATAATTATTTTTTCATTTTAAAAATTTTTAGGATAGTATATATCATAAAGATTATTATGGCCCGTCGATTACATACAGCATTCAAGGGAGCAGTTTTACGAAAAGAATTTCCTGAAGTCAAGCGAGTCAAGGATATCGGGAGCTGGTGGATATTGAAGGTATGGTTAAAGAACGAAAGATGTACTCTGTTTATACCGAAATGGAAGTCAAATTATCGGATCCGAAAACTGGTAATACACAACTGCGTTCATTGTATGTTAAATTAAATGATACATACACAAAAGATGTAAGAGGATCGGGATCGGATGTGGGGCAACAATTAATAGATCGCTACGATCGTATGCTTGATACAATTGAAAATGTTGAGGGTTCTGGTCTCGTTCTCGAGGAGATACTTAATTTTGAAGTAATTCTAGTAGAAGTTTTACTCGGGGCTGGCCCGGGGGCTGGCGCAGTCCAACTTCCCAGATGGTTAAAAATAAGCATTGTGTTAGCGATCTGGTGCTACCTTCGGCAGCGAGAACTGTTTTCAATACGCCATCGTAGCAAGTTTAAAGTTGGCCGACCCCGAGTTTCGTGAAAAGAAATGTGGTCAGGTAAGGAGAAAATGGAATACGTACGCCCCATTTATGGCTGACTACTGTTGGGAAGGTATTCCCTTTCCTACGCCCGCCGATCTGACTGTATTCAGGCGCTTCGAGCAGCAAAATCCAGGCATCAAACTTCAAGTATTTCAGATCTACGAAAATGATCCCGCTCCCCCGTCCGACATAACTGTGTTATATAGTGCCCATTCCGAAGGCGGAGTCGATAGGAATCAAATAGCAAATATCTTACTGATAGTTGGCGAAGACGGCGGCCGTTCTCACTTCGTACCAATTACTGCGGAAAATCGCCTTCGTAATTCTCGTACTAATCGAAAGAATGAGCGCAGACGAAGTGTATTTGTATGGTTTGTAAAAGAGGTTTTAAGTCAACAGAAGAATTAGAAAAACATCAGGTATACTGTGGAACAGACACTGCCCAGCCAGATTTTCCTAAGGAAGTGTGTCAATTTGAAGGACATCGGAAGAAGGTTCCTTCTCCCTACGTCGTCTATGCAGATACTGAGGCAATTATTGAGAAGGGGACCGGCCGGCACATTCCAATTTGTCTTTCGTATGTTATGGTGGAACGGGGGTGGGGGGACCTTCGGAACGAGGCCCGGGCCGACCCACTGTTTATGGTAAAAGAACATTCACAGGTCTCTCCTGTGTTACAGACTTTCTAAAGGATATGAAAGAACGGGCCGAGTATTATTCTAAATCGTATTATTGGAAAATAATACCGATGAGGGATCCTTCTATTACCGGCGCGACGGATGTGATCCAGTCTGTATTGCATGTGGAGAGCCGGCAGGATACCGAGTAGTGAAGGAGGAGGCGACCTTCTATTGCGAAGGATGTCCGGCCGTCGAGAACCATTCCTATCTACTTTCACAACCTCAAGGGATACGATGGTTCTTTTATTTTGAAAGAATTACATGAAATCGTTACCGAAGGAGATGATGGGGGTTCCGGACCAGAGCCTAAAATCATAGCTAAGACGAGCAATGGAGGAATTATGGGTTCTCGAAAACATTTATTTTTCACGCCTCAATTGTTGTTGCCGGAGGGAAGAGGGAGATAAGAAGACGTTTCTTTTCTATAAAGTTTATGGACAGTGCTCAGTTGATGATGGGGTCATTGGCGAAGTTGGCAAAAACTGTGCCGGAGGATGGGTGGACGGCGGCCCCACTTTCGTACCCGGACATTCAAAGGGCGAAAGGTTTCTTCCCCTACGAATATTTAGACTCGGTTGACAGACTGGGAGAGGGTGAGCTCCCGGAGAGGGAGGAATTTTATAGCGAATTGACGGAAGAGGGGATTTCAGAGTCTGATTACGAACATGCATTAAGAGTATGGGACGAAGTTGGATGTAAGACGATTCGTGATTATATGGAATTCTATTGTGAGACGGATGTTCTCCTTCTTGCTAATATATTCGAAAATTTCCGTGACACATGTTTAGAAGCATATAAGTTAGATCCGGCCCATTACATGTCAGCGCCTGGCTTGACATGGGATGCTATGTTACTTTACACGGGTAATAAGTTTAAACTCATTCAAGATGCTGAGCAGATGACTTTCGTACAACGGGGAATACGAGGAGGTATCAGCCAGTGTAATATTCATTATTTACAGACAAATCATCCTGCTTACGCTGGCCCCGCCGGCGGGAATTACGATCCAGAGAAGCCGGTGACCGAAATAAAATATCTCGATGCAAACAATCTCTACGGCTGGGCAATGAGTCAGGCAATGCCAGTGGGAGGACTTCATTGGATGACGATGGAAGAGTGGGAGGAATGGGCCGCCGGCGGAGCGGGTCCGGAGCGGCGGAGCGTGGGGACCTGGTTCCACCTTTCCACCAAGTTTTCTAGAAGTAGACTTAGAATATCCCCCCGAATTACATGAAGAACACAGCGATTTGCCATTAGCGCCGCATCACTATGAATTTCCGAGGCAGGGCGGTCGACTGATTACAAGTGTGATGGATAGAGAGAGATACGTCTTACACTACAAGTTGCTGAATTCTGACTTCGATTGATGGGAATGAGATTGAAAAAGATTTATCGGGTGCTTGCTTTCGATGAAGCTCCATGTCTCGCGAAATATATCGACTTTAACACTAAAATGAGGGCAAACGGGAAGACAGATTTTGAAAAGAATTTCTATAAGCTGATGAATAATGCAATGTTCGGTAAGACAATAGAAGATGTTCGAAAGTACAGAGACTTTAAATTTGTTTCGGACTGGAACGGTACGGATAGTGGCGTAAAAGATTCAGAAGTATAATCCAAAGATGAAACATATAACTTTCATAACTTCCGAAGAGGATGGCGATTCCTGCGACAGTGCCCTACTGGAACTGAAAACGGATGAGCATAGATATGTAAAACCAGTTTCATCGGCGCCGCAGTACTGGAACTTTCTAAGCTGCTTATGTATGAGACGCATTACAATTACTTCGGGCCCAGTTCCCTGGAATACGATTAGCCTACATGGATACTGACAGTTTTGTTTACAGTGTGCCAATACCCTCCCGGACCCGGACGTAACTTTCAATGATATAGTCCGAGAAGATGTGGAAAAGAATGGTGAGAAGTCTATATATGATACTAGTGGGATGAGCGGCCCCGCCCCCAACTTTCCGAAGATTAATAAAAAAGTGATAGGTAAATTTAAAGATGAGTTGAATGGTGAACCTATTCTTGATTTTGTCGGCATACGCTCGAAAGTGTATGCTTTTCGAACTCCAACTTCGGAGACGAAAAAAAATAAAGGGGTGAAAGATGTTTGTGTTAGAAAACATTTGAACTTTGAAGATTATAAAGATCTGTTTGAAACTGGGAAGAAGCCGGAGCCGGCACAATTTGTACAGTTTGTACGGAAAAAGGCTGGAGAAATCCGTAGTGAAAAGCGCAGTAAAATCATGATGGCGCCAAATGATATCAAACGTGTGCAGCTATACAATCCAGACACGGGCGAATGGCTGGCAGAAACATGGCCGATAGGACGGACGACGGGTCATGGTTAATATTGTAAAGACATTAATCTACTATTTTCAATAGAGACTAGGGCATCACTGATAACATAAATGTGGGCAAATATATTATCATTGTGAGCGTCATCGCCACCCCACGAGGCATCTTTCTTCAGGATCTCAAGTTGAATTCCGTCCTTTGTGTTCATTACTTTTAAACCATTTCCATGAAACTCAATATCTTTAAAGCTACGCAGATCGATAAACAGACAGAATTTATTCTTCAAATAATCGGCCTCATCTATATCAATTTCACACCAATCTTTATCTTCAGCAAAATACCGTCGCACCTCTCGCCAAAATTGTCTTGGTATCATCTTCTGAGCGTACACTTTATTTGCAATGCCTTCGATTGATACAGACACAGATTCAATGGAGGGGTTAAAGAAAAGTTCACTGTTCAGTTCTGTCTGATTCTGATTTTTAGTGAAGAGTATAGCGATACCTCTAATGCTACGTCGTGGTACATTTATATTTTCATTGATAACCGTGTCCGATTCTTTGAATGGGATTGTTCTAAAATAATGTATATGCTCGTAAAGGTAACTTTTTCCACCGTTGTAATAACCAGCAGTTGACCTCGCGAGATCGAGGTCAGAAATTGTCTCGTATTCCATTTGAATGTTTTTTAATTTATAATTGGTTGTAACAACCTGATTACTGACAAGTAATTGGGGGGCGGGTGCCAACGTAATTTCCCATTCAATATGACTCCCTAACGCTTTTGGATATGCAACTCCATGACCTGTTATGAGGGGATGAGTGAGACGAATAGCATATTTTGTTTTATATGTGTCGAAAAGTAACTTATCGCCCACGACGTTTTGATCTCCATCGGTCGAACCGCTTCTTAATTTTCTTAGATTTTCGTTCTGAATTCCGTACAGTGTCATGTTAGTTCTCTCCTTTTTATGTTTGAAGAGATCGCGATAACATTCAATAAGGTTATATTTATTCAAATCGAAAAGTGTCTGACCCTCAAATGTGAGTTTCATACGCTCCACCAAATTTGCAAATTTTGTCTACACATTTTTTGCAACATTTTGTACTACTCGGTTATATTCATCTCCCGTTACTTCGAGATCAAAAACCAGGTCGAAAGTATCTGGAACTAAGAGTACTCCGCTTTCTAACTTTGGACATCGTATGATAAGTGTCTGGCCTGGATCTGCCTCACTTGGATTATGAGCAATCACGTGATGAGTTCTTTCTGACTTCGTTCCATTCGGTATTCGGTTGGTGAAAGTCGGTGATAATGTTCTATCGTACCCCATTTTTTCGTGTAATGTATATAGTAGAAAAAAAAAAGAAATAAATCACATCTTTACGTAAATATTTCCGTCTGCCTGAAAGATAAATCGATTGCCTGTGTCGCGAATCAATCGAAGGACCCAATATTCTTGGAGATGATGAGCCTCTTGGTCATCCTCAGTATCCTGGAATACAGCTATGAATTCTAGTCGCTTAAAGAAGTTAGTCTTCTGACATTCCTTCACGAAAGCTAAAATGTTATGATATAGATTATCATCTTTGAGTCGGACACCTGGATTTGCTCGAAGGATATGTCGATTTACCCGCCGGAGTTTGCACCATTCCAATTCGACAGAGAAACCAACAGGTCTTTATTTTTGGAAAGAAACTTTGCAATATTCTTTTCACCAAACATGTTGATGCCGTAGGGGTGTCATATATTAATACATAATTTTATTTATAATGACTAATGTTAAACCAGTTAAAAATATCCATAGCTGTTCTCCGACAAATCCGACAACCGATCCTGCTGTTTTTAATAGAAAACTGACGAGGGAGCCGATTAAACCTGGTATTGCAGCAGCACTTTTTGCGGCCAATGTTTTTAACCATTCGCCAAATTGCTTTACAATTTCTTTCGCTTTTGTATATACTTTGGGCGGACCTGAACCTCCTGCGTTTGCTCCTCCTCCCCCTGCTCCCCCTGCTCCCCTCCTCCTCTAGTCACAGCCAGGGCAATTGTTGATATTGTCATTCCAAGGGCAGTCAGTATTGCAGCTATTGTAATACCATTCCGTTTAAATAACTCTGTCAGCTTTAGCCTGAGTGATAATTCTGGATCGGAAATTACATCACGAAGAGACCTAGTCGTAGCCAGACTTTCACGTGCCTCACTGATCTTATCATGTTCATATTCAATTCGATTGTCAACTTTAGCTTCTCTTGTTATGAGTTCAGCTAGTAGTTTTTCAGCTTTTACTTTTGCTTGGGTGTGTTCTACAGGAATTTCCTCTAACTGTTTTTCAACTTCTCTTTTCTCTAGCCTTATTTTAACTTTTTCATTGTTAAGCTCGCCAAGACGCATATTCGCAATCCTTAATTCATCATTAATAGCTCTATATTCTGGGTTTAGATTGTTCCATTGTTCGATTTTATTTTCAAAAGCTTGTATTTTATCTGCATTACCAGAAGCATCTTGTCGTAATAATGTCAGTTCATCTTTGTATACACCCATGTCTTCTGGCGTCATCTTCTCAACCGGTATTTTATCGTTATCACATCTTCAGAATGCAATGTACGACTCACATTTTCGGGCTCACTATATTTATATACTTTTTTACAAATTCAGAACCTCCTTCTACTTTTTTTACTGTCTTGAGCGATCTAAATCCACGTCCTGTATATTTTGATAGCCTGAGTTCTTTATAATACAGCTTTCCATTCCTAATCTCTGCATTCAAAATTAATTCGTTTCGTGCTGCTTCATCAGTAATATTATTCTCGTTTAAGAATTTTTCAGCCATTTGTATTTCAATTGTTACTCTCTGTCTAGTCGTAGGATCTACCTGCGGGCTCCGCGCGCTTGAGCTATCCTGGTAAGGATCGGCTTCTGCAAGGGCATTATCATCTTCTATAAAGAATGTTTCAGCAGTAGCGTCATCATCGTCATTTACATTTGCATCATCGAAATCCTGGAGTGGTATATCTTCTCCTCCTTCTGCCATATTGTATTTCTATATTACTACAATTATTTTTTATCATCCCTTACATATACAGTAAAATGCACATCTCAGTTGTTGAAAGCGTTGAACAATTGGCTGATTACATAGAAAGAACAAGTGCTGCATATCGACGAAGTTACAAATTAATGGGTCGAATTGATATGGCTCTCAATATTACTAAGGGAATTCTTGTAAGCTCTGCTGTCATAGCAGCAATTCCAACAGTTCCGGTACTGTTAGCCTTAACTCCTATACCAGGTGTTGTTATTGATGTGATACAAGGGAAACTGGTGTAGCAAAGAGACGAGAGAAATATAAACATTATTATGTTCAATATAAACAGCTGCTTACACAAATACAAGAAAAAGGCGCAACAACAGAGGCTCCGGGGTCAGAACTTATTCAGGACATATTTCATCAGGCGCTAGAAATTCAAAAACAAGAAGGATTTAGTCCACCTCTGGAAAGATACCTAAGACATTATGGATTAAATGGATATGAAATTTAGTTAACTTCATGTTCAACATCAGCTAGACTCCGCGGCCGGACTGACAACGGGGTCCTTTATATAGGCTAGTTTGATGGTGATGACTCACACGGAATTTCCCGTACATGTATAAACATGTTGTGTGTGACTCAGCAGGGAATTTCCCCGCTTAGTTCAGGACAATGCACTGCTGCGCGTGCGTGAGTTCGTATATAGGTCAGGGTCATACTTTAGTTACATGGATGGTTAATTTTTCCTTCGCTTCATGTAGATAAATGAATAAAATGGGGTGTAAAATTCTTACTTCATCCCAGTTGCCCACGTTTACTTTACTACTCATATCACATGCTGATGTTTTGAAGTAGTGAATATTGGAGTAAGTAAATCTACTGCAGATAATAAATGGATGAGACACCGTATAATTCTTGCTTCCAACATATCACTGTGTCTTACCGAGAGTTCAAGTTTTACTAATCACAGTTTGGTCTGCATTCTATCCTTTTTTGCAGAACGTTCAATCGCCCGGGTAAATTGAGTTAGTCACAAACAGGTCCTTACATATTCGTTGCAACTGGCTGCCACACGAATTCAGTACATCCATATATCGCTACGATATGCTAGTTTCTAAGGCGCGCCGGCTATGTTCGTGTTTCTAAGTATTAAGGCAACTTGCATAATACAGTCAAATACAGCTATAATCTGTACGTCTTTTAAAAATAGACCAACGTGGTTTTTTTAGCCGCAATATTCCGTTATTTATGATAGCATACTTACGCTGATGAAATCGACAAAGATAACGATGCTTGGTCATCACAGCACACGTGTATATTTTAATTGAATGAATTGTTTTTTTTCTCAAAAACCTTCGGCTGGTGTCTCTCAGACTGTTCTACATAGTAACGGAGGAAGAGATCACGAATCCTATGGGTTTACTTGTACTTGGCGCAAGATATGGACTGCGACATTGGGGTCTCATCAGTGCGCTGTTCTCTGTACGTCTGACTATATTTCAATTGACGTGTCAAGTTCATATCATAGTTGGCAAAGAATGTGCGACATATGCGACCTGAAATTGTATCGTCCAAAACATCGAGTAGTTGAAGGATGAGTGATAACATGGTTGTTGTTGTGACTTGTTGACGCTCCTTTTCTCACTTCTCCTGATTTATCGTTTACAGCTATTTACTGCAAAGATATGATGGTTGTTTGTAGCGATTGTTTTATAAAAATGTATTTCTATTGGGTAAATATTATCTTTACCATATATTTTGCACCTTGTTGCATTTAACATCAAAAACATTTTTGGAAATATCTAATAAAATTACGTTTTGCTCTTGGATTAGAAGTTTTAACATCACCAAATTATGTACCATGCGTAACTTGACTTCGGAAAAAGAAAGACATTCAATTAGCTAACTAACAATCAGAATTGTAAACTTAAATAATAATAATAATAATAATAATAATAATAATAATAATAATAAGTATTTAGATAAAGTAACGCATGATGCACTACATGTCACCTTTTTTTTTCGTGGCAAACTTTCTGTGGTCGAAACAAAACTAATTCTGAATTTCAATTCTCAGAAGAATGACAATTTTGTTCCCATCAAACATTAGATAGGGTGCCCGGCTACGGAGAACTTTGCCTGGAAATCGACCAATATCAGCAATGCTGAAATAATGCTCACCATAATTGTTGCTTGACCACAGGGGGCTTGAACAGAACTGACACGTGTACGGCTCTGTATCAAATGGTGTTTTGTTGTAAAATTAAAAATGCCTTTACACATTTCCCAAAGATTCACATGCAGCCGCAGATTTCGTGCACTTCAAGTTCGATGGGGGCCCGGGGTTCGCTATGGATCGCTCATCAAACCTGGTCGGTTTTCCTTACTTAGGATCACACTACTACAGGGGCGTAGGAAGCAATTCTTTGTTGGGGGGGGGCAAGCGTTAAATATTTTCTGGTGATTGATTTACGATAAAAAATAAAATGAATAAATTAAATAAATAACTCAAATAGGTAGAAATAGACCAATATAAAGTGTTTACTGCAGTAACATCAGTCCGGGTTATGTCCATATAGAGGATAGTTGGGATAAGCCAATGGCGTACCGTATATGTAATGAGGTTAAGGCAAGAACCAATCACATACTGTATATGTAATGACGGTTAAAGGTTAAGTGGGTTCACTTTGAAATATTATGCTGACATCGCGATCTGACCTGACAGATCCACCGATCGAGTGAGACTGTTGGCTACCTGGAAGTGTCTCAGCCCGAGTCGGTTTGCGACGTTCTACCGTGTCAAAAATTGTAAGATTTCTTCAGGAATAGTTTTCTGGGTTTATTTACCCTTGACCATGTTCGAGAAAGAGTTACTGGACGTTTTTCATGCTCTTTTCCAGCTTTTGGTTAACTTCTCGGCGATTGATCCGGCGCGCGTTTTTCTGAGCGAAGGGTCAATCGTACTGGGAAATGCACGGTGATCGAAAATATCGTGCTCCATCGTGCTCCGATGACCGACAAGAACAGTTGACCCATCGTTGCAAAGCTTGAAACATTCTCTACACTACAGATGGCAAGGTTAAATCGAAATTCGACCAAAAATAGGCGATATTTGGCGACAAATAACTTACTATAGATTTACAGGGGTCAAATCCTGATTTCTAGGAGCGGTACGTGGCCAGGAAAATCATCCAAAGAAGTAATTTTCGATGTACTAACCACTTGTATCGGTCACCATCTCGACCGTACTAAACATTGTGCGTAACGTCTACATCTAAAAACTCCCCAGTGTTAAAAATAAAGGATGAAATCAAGCCGAAAAGTGCCGAACTCGCTGCAATCTGCGAGCCTAGGTTTGCATGGTTAATTATTCCTGACGTTGCGACGATAGGTTCGCTGATTGGTCAATCATAGTATCCTCTATATGGACATAACCGGACTGAACATGTGTAATGTATCTTGATGAACAATTTCACATACTCTCTATACCATGCAATTCTGCCACCGATAGCAAACGCAAAACGGGGAGCAACATTTACCCGTATGGTCTTCAGACCTAGCATGCGGGAACCATAGACCCTCGAGACTCGATGGTCTGAACTCAGCTAGAATAGGAGTGACGTCATCTTATACGCATGCGCAGATGTTAATTTTGTCTCCCTTGGTAGTTGGCAGCCTACGTAGTTGGCAGATCACCGGTATGCAGTGACAGCGTCACTGCCCGCAGGCACTAGCAGGGCAGTATAGCTGCATTAACCTGGTATTTTGACAATATTTTTGTTCAGGATATACAACTGCGTTCTTGTTCTACTCCCTACTGCATGTTGCCGCAGTTTCGTAGCCCCGCAACTCCCCTTGAAATATTGTGTTGGGTTTGGGGAGCCACATCCCCAACACAAAAGCATTTCAAGGGGAGTTGCGGGGCTACGAAACTGCAGCAATACTGCATGTTGAGCTGCCCAGTATTCAACTTGCCAACACAGCCTACGTGTAGGCCTACCGTGCATTTGTATCGTTGACAAATAACTTTCAGTCTGAACTCTAAATTTAGACGACAGGCTTTGTTGATAAACTGAATATTGTGTTTTTCAGCATGCTGTACAGAGACACAAAGATACTGTATTTGATACATTGCATAGAAATATTGACAAAATTATCAACAGTTGCTGCTCCTGCCCCATTACAAGGCAACTTGTTGTTTTTATGAAAATTTACTGGCATTCATACATTTTTAGATTTTTTCAATATTAGGGCCTAAAGTCATAAAATGCGACAAAATGGTTCTAGATTTTGATTATTATCACTAACATTAGAACCATTTCGACTACATCAAAATGTTGGGAGCCAAATATTTTCAGGCCCCCCCCCCCCCGAGCAAAACTTTCAAGTTCCCCCCCTCGACTACCCCCAGAATTCCTCCGGCCCCCCTCCCCCACAATTGTTTTTGAACGCGGCCTTACCAGCTGCAGGTCGCAGGTCGACATACAGTTCACACGAGGAAGGACGGAAAGCCAGCTGTACCCACACAGTAGACTCTCGCCAGTCGTGGTCGTGGCGTAGCTTCCGGTTTTTATAGTTGAGAATAGTGCTGTAGAAGTTACACACTGTAGAAGTTACATACTGCGGCAGTACAGCACATCGCAGACATATCCATCGGTGAGTCGTCAAAGACTGGCCTTGTATATGTTTGAAGTTTGCCTGGCTTTTCTCGGCAGCAGTTACTGGTTGAGCTATCGTGTTCCAACCACGACTGATCTACGTAACAGACTGCTAAAGTATATTGCTTCAATTTTGCGATCACCTCACCACTAACACGATAGTCTGCTGAGTGTGTTATTTCTTCAATCAATCAATCGATCAAATTATTTATAAAGCGCCAGTATCCTATGTATCCATAGTTCAGAGGCGCTAGCGCTGAACAGTTCTGAAGTTAACGCTCCAGTAAATAAGTAAGTTTTAAGATTCCTTCTAAAGCTAGTGGCTGAGGGCTTCTGTCTTCGTTCTTAGAATTGAATAATTCGAATTCAATTTACTCTGTTTTGATGTTTAAATGCCCACAGACTTGTCAGGGCATGGAGCTGAAAGTTCCATGGCTGGGGCACGTCTCACTCAACTTATAAAGTAGTACTAGTAACATACAGTGCTGTGATGGCTGTACTAAGCTATAGCATGCCAACGCTAGTCATCGCAACCTATTCGCCAAATGTTAACAGTAGAATCCATTTCTTTCACTATTGTCAAAATGAAAAAGTTCAAAAAAGGGAGCTGTCACAAACAGCTGAAACGTGAACGCGCATGCGCATATGATCACAGTCGATTTTAAAAATTCAACAGACGTGACCTGAGGTGACCTCTTAGTGCTAAAACAGGTCACAAGGTCACTACGATTTTCTAATGCTATTGTCACCATTACTCTCGCTTCAGGGTCACTGCTTTGAGTATATGATGGATGGTATATTCCGGTAAATGCACATTTAAAAGGTTTCTGGCCGAATTTCCATGATTTCGAACGAAACGACCCTACACTGTCAGTGCGCGTTGGTCGACCTGGCCTTGATTGGTCAAGGCACGGTCCCTCCACAAAAAAGGGGGTAAAAATAACCTTCTAGTTTTGAAGCCTAGACGATACTACACCATTCAAACGTGATTTGAATCGGGAACTACAGATATAGCGTAGTAGCTTAACCTGGTGTCACGTGCCAAGGTGACGGTGTGGGTGCGCCGCATTTAAGCTATATATATGCGAAAAGTGGGATGGGGCCCGTAGCATTGAAAACAGTTGCTTGCGGTTCGATAAACAACGGAGGCCGTCAAAATACATAGCAGACAAGCATGAATGGCAGGCGACTACGTTTTCAATGCTATGCAGCTATATTACTGGCGGTCGTGCAGTTTCTATATCATTAGCGCGAAATCGGCAGGAAGGGAGTGGGCCATGGCGACTTTTATAATAATAAATTGTAGTGGACACCGGGCAGTCAGGCAATGAAGCGGGGATATTGTTCTTTATTGTTTGGGGAATATTCATTGGCGGGGATGGACATTTTCAACTCATATGTTTTTTGGGGGAGGGAGCTACAGACAGGTGTTACTTCCCTTGATAGTTTTTATTTTGTTTTAAAAGAAACGTTATATGCAGTGCAAGGATAGAGTTTTTAAGCGTATTTGTCATAAAAATGTCTGGAATCTCAGCTGGGCGTAACCCACAGTGAGTGAGACAATTCGCAAGTGCCAGGGCTTTGATGTAAACTTTTACCATCATTTTATAAATAGCTTTCACTGTTTGGCTAAAAATGTAGACTTTTGACGTCCTCCAAGCATTATGCTGAGTTTGTGCTTTGTCGGTTTAAGTGGCCAGGGTATACCTGTTTCCTGTTATTCAGAACCAAGACAACCACCCCCTTTACCACCGCAACATGTATATCAAAAGTAAGTTTAGAAACTTCGTTCAAGATTTACTGCAGTACTAATGATAATAATTATTATTATTATCACTGTTTATGCTTGGCCAAAAAACAAGTTGTACCGTTTCGATAACAGGGTTTTCAAATATAGGTTAGGTAGGTCGGCAGGGATTTTTTTCCAACATATTTTTATTTTTAAATATGCACATTTCAGGGGTTCTGGGCGATCAGACAATGGCCATAACATTCCAGAAAAACGTATCATACATAATCATACATAAAAGACGTCCTCGTTCAGGTAAAATCAAATGCCAGGTAACGAACGTGTGATTTTGCGGGGATTTTTCTTTCTTTTTTTACTTCTGTGTTTACGTAGCTCTAAAAAAGGGTAGGCAGGCAAAAAATAGGGAAGGTCGGGTTAACGAAACAGCACAATTTTTTTTCTTTGGCCTTACTGTTATAATAATTATTATTATTTGACAGACTGGAAACACCAAATACTTCTCAGTGTTTTTAGCTTAATGATAAGATATGACTGAAAACAGGAGCAAGCAAAGCGAACCATCACCAGAAACCCAACACAAGATAACCCTAGATGAAGACCAGGTACCACCATCTTTTACCGCGGAAGAAGCAAAACAGCTGGTAGCGAGACTGTATGGCTTAAATGTTCAAAATGTAACAGAACTAGACAGCTTTCTGGACCAGAATTTCCGTATCACTGTAACCGATGGTTCTGACGGAATTTTGGATTACACCATGAAGATTATCAACGCAAAGGATTCCTCGAATGAAGGTTTTATGCAAGGAATGATTGACATTTTATTGTATCTTGAAGAGAATGGCATAAGTTGTCCAAAACCAGTCAAAATGCTGAATGGAAATTATCTATCAAAACATGCTACTCCAGGTAAGGAAAGATTAATTCTTTTCTGTTAAAGAGACAAGAGTCATTCTTTTTTTTACTGTTTTACAGTATCAAGAAAAGATGAAATACTTGTACAGAGTCATTCATTGTACAAAACGACAATGGTACATTAAACTGCAAAAGTGCAAAAAAGATTACCTCTTTGCTGAATACAAACATGATTTTGATTAAGACCTCTAAACAAAATGAATTTTCCTATTGCCACTTGCTTTCCTATGACAAATAAACAGTACCACATTTTAAGGGATAGCTGCTATCCTTAATCTACTAATGCAACGCCAATTAAGACTTCATTACAAAAGCTATAAGATGGCCAAACAGTCAATAATAGTGTATATTCAGCCATGCATGGTGCGACTTGTACATAGTTAAATGTTTTGCTGAAAGTAAATCTCGTCTGGCAGCAGTGTTGAGGTTGTACACAGTTGACAAGTATTTCAGCATGTTTGAGTTAACAACACAAACTACTTTGCATATATCAAACAAAATCCAAGAAAAAATCTGAAAAAGACCAACTGTATCCCTTCAATCAGGCCAAACTGACATTATGGTTACTCCCTGATCAAGTGTATCCCCTTTTCTCACTAAAACTAGAATGACAGAACCATAAGAGGTGGACCATTTGATGTCTTGGGGGGGGGGGTCTGGAAGATTTTCGAAAAAAGATTCCCAGCAAATATCAATGAAAAAAAATCAGCCAGACAAAGCTTAGTGACAAAAGAAGGTGGGAGAGTGGAAAAAATAATGTACAATAGATCAGGTAAAAAAATAATGCTACCTCATCAATCTTCCAGGACACCCCCCCCCCCCCAAGGATATCAAATGGTCCACCATAATGAAAAATGGACTGAGACACAACAATTGCAAGTATGTGTATTTCAATGGGTTGCAGGTGCAAATAATATTCTTTTCAAGGCATTGGAGGAAATCTGCAAAGCTAATGTACATGGATAATTTCATTGTCTTGTAAGCCTAAATTTCGCTGAATATTATAACTTATTATAAGCTTATATTCTGCCAAAGCTGATGACTTGAAAAAACTGAAGGCATTTGCAGCGGTTTATGCATCTTTTTTGTTTTGCATCACAATTATCCAATTTTCAAAGAAAAATGTTCAGATTTGTCTGCAGATTATTTGGTTGGCCAAATGCAGTACACACAGGTTTATGATTCACATATTTTAATTGTGCTATATATTGTTTGAGTTCAAGGTTACCACATGTTCATGATCCTGTGGTATGTCATTATCCTATGGCTGAAATGATAGCTAGTTTTAGCCAAGTCAATATGTGCCTAGGGTCATAAATTGTAATACCGTGATATTATAATATTTTACTTAAATATTTTGTCGCTTTGCCTAATGCACTGATAGTGTTGTTTCCCTAGGTTTTACAAATGATTAACATCATCATATTGCTGGTACAGGTAAATACCATAAGGCTTAAGAAACATGTTTTCTTTAGTTAGACATTCCATGAGCAATCAAAAAGCAATTAAGTCATCATTACAGCAATCTCATGTGAGTTTCATCAGTTCCACAGATGAAAGTGCCTGTACCGGTAGTAATCTTTAGAACTATTTAAATATTACATTTTAGGAGGAGCTGAGCATGCAATATACCTGCAAACGTATATACACGGAGTTCCGTTGAACGAGTTGAAAGAAATATCCCTCCCACAGTGCTACTCAGTCGGTGCTTATCTTGGTAGGATGCACAAGGCACTACAGGTAAATGAATTATACTGACATAGAGAATAATGATTTATGATTGAAAAGTAAATATTATTAAAAATATTATTATTATTATTATTATTATTATTATTATTATTGCTACTATAATGAATCAAATTGTCATTGCTGATGTTGCTGTAGTACTTGGGCTTGGACGTAAGTTCATTCGCATTGAGTGTGTACAAACGAATTCAAAGTGGTTTTTAGCTACTATAGACTATAGTCTATAGAAGCTCTTGGGATGGGTATATCCGTCGGGCGTCTGTCATCAGTCTGTATGTATGTATGTATGTATGTCCGTTTGTGAGGATGTCCTTCCACTCAAATATTTTGAGAAGAGCAGTAGTTACAAATTTGATGTTTGTTGTCTGGATGCAATAATGATTATGAAAAAGTTTCTTTTTTCATTTTTTAATATTTTTGAAAATATGCAAATTAGCACAAAAAAGGTGTTTTTGGTTAAAAAATCATCTTCACAACCGCTGGTCAGACAGCTTTGATATTTGGTATAAAAGTCCCTAGGGATAACCCAACTTAGATTTGTTCAAATTGTGATGAAATATGCAAATGTGTATTTTTAAGGAATTTTTTTGTCATTTTTGGTTAAAAATTTATTTCATCATAACCGCTTGTCTAACAGCTTTGATATTTGGTATACAGGTTCAGAGGGATAATCAAAATATGATATATTCAAATTATGATGAAATCTTCATTTTTGTATTTTTAGGGCAATTTTTGTCATTTATTGCCAAAAAAAATTTCTCAAAAAGTACTCATCTGATGGCTTTCATAGTTGGTATACAGGTTCCTACAGATGAACTAAATATGTAATACTGAAATTATGATGAAATCTGCGAATTTATATTTTTTGGTTAATTTTTGCCAATTTTGTCAAAAAATTTGTTTCTCTATACCTACTTTTCTGATACCTTTGATAGTTGGTATACAGGTTGCTAGTAAGGGTTGTCTTAGTGTGATATAATGAAATTTGATGAAATCTTCAATTTGTGTATTAGCGGGTCAATTTTCGCCATTTTCGTCAAAATCTTTGTTTCTCAAATGTTACTCATCTGATAGCTTTGATATTTGGTATACAGGTTCCTGGGCTTTATCTTAATGTAATATATTGAAATTATGATGAAATATTCAATTTTGTATTTTTGCAGCTTATTTTGCCATTTTTGGTCGAGCCATCCTAAAATGAGCTATGAAAGATATCCACCTTCATCATCAACACATGTGTCACAAAAAGTTATTCTCTACATACATAGCGGAGCTCTGTCGACTGTTAGCTCGCTTGTTTTTTCAAAACTGCTGGTCATACAGCTTTAATATTCCGTATACAGATCGATAGGATGACCTTATTAGTGAGATAATTTCATACAGTCAGGAAAATTTTGTATCCATGTCTATATAGTAGCTTCAGGGACATTTAGTCCGTGGGCTAGAGGGGGTCTACGTGCACCCCCCCCCCCCAGGATTACAAACCTGTATTTTTAAGAAGCCTTGGGATCCCTAGAATACGAAATGGAATTTTAACAGAAAAAATATGGGATGGAATAGCTGTTATGGTCATGTTTTGAAGGGTACCGCAAAATCACGATTTTCCAAGCCAAATGCATTTTCGTCAAATCTGTCTTCTTGTAAGTCATGTGCTGAGCTCATTTCTTAACATAACCTCACTTGTTTGGTATCATTAGAAAGGGAATTTATTCTTCTTTAAGATGACATATACACTATGCAATGTCTTCTACAGTTTTTGTCAATATATAACCAAAACTTACCCTTACCCCAAAATTTAACATTGCAAATTACAGTACATCTCAAATTCTTCCAATTTTTAGCTAGGCATAACAAAAACTGCAATGCTTTGTCTGAAATCTGTTTTATTTGATACAGGAACATGTCAGAAATATGAAATAGACTTTTAACAGAAAAAAAATTGGGAATCTATACAGCTGTAACAGTCATATTTTGAAGGGTACCGCAAAATAACAGTGTTGCAGATTTGCATGCATTTTTGTTAAATTTGTCTTCTTATAAGTTATCTGCTGAGCTTGTTTTTGAAGCTTGTTTTAGGTATCATTAGAAAGATAATTTACTAATCGTCAGAATGAGATATTGTAACATGCAATATCTTCTATAGTTTTGATGATATATAACCAAAACTTACCCCATACCCCAAAGTTTACATTGAAAATTGCAGTCAAAGCTAAAACCAAATTCTACAATTTTGTTAGCTTGACACAAAAAATCTGGCCGTTTTTGCTATTAAATCTATTTTATTTGGTACAGGGACATGTCAGAAATATGAAATAGACTTTTAACAGAAAAAATTATTGGGAATCTACAGCTGTAACAGTCATATTTTGAAGGGTACCGCAAAATAACAGTGTTGCAGATTTGCATGCATTTTTGTTCAAACTGTCTTCCTGTAAGTTATCTGCTGAGCTTGTTTTTGAATATAACCTGGCTTGTTAGGTATCATTAGAAAGATAATTTACTAATCTTCAGAATGAGATATTGTAACATGCAATATCTTCTATAGTTTTCATGATATATAACCAAAACTTACCCCTTACCCAAAGTTTACATTGAAAATTGCAGTCAAAGCTAAAACCAAATTCTACAATTTTTTAACTTGACACAAAATATCTGGCCGTTTTTGCTATTAAATCTATTTTATTTGGTACAGGGACATGTAAGAAATATGAAATAGACTTTAACAGAAAAAATATTGGGAATCTACAGCTGTAACAGTCATATTTTGAAGGGTACCGCAAAATAACAGTGTTGCAGATTGCATGCATTTTTGTTCAAACTGTCTTCCTGCAAGTTATCTGCTGAGCTTGTTTTTGAATATAACCTGGCTTGTTAGGTGTCATTAGAAAGATAATTGCTAATCTTGAAATGACATATTGTAACATGCAATATCTTCTATAGTTTTCATGATATATAACCAAAACTTACCCCATACCCCAAAGTTTACATTGAAAATTTCAGTCATAGCTAAAACCAAATTCTACAATTTTTTTAGCTTGACACAAAATATCTGGCCATTTTTGCTATTAAATCTATTTTATCTGGTACAGGGACATGTCAGAAATATGAAAATGACTTTTAACAGAAAAAATATTGGGAATCTACAGCTATAACAGTCATATTTTGAAAGGGTACTGCAAAATCACAGTGTAGACAGATTTGACGAAAATGCATTTGGCTTGGAAAATCGTGATTTTGCGGTACCCTTCAAAACATGACCATAACAGCTATTCCATCCCTATATTTTTTCTGTTAAAATTCCATTTCGTATTCTAGGGATCCCAAGGCTTCTGAAAAATACAGGTTTGTTATCCTGTGGGGGGGGGGGGGGGGGGGGGGGGGGTGCACGTAGACCCCCTCTAGCCCAGGGACATTGGCCCTATGTTTAGCAAGGCTGATGAATGCAGAAATACATGGTTATATTCCCCAAAGTCTCCCCTGAAAATATCTGCGAGACCACAACAGTAGATGATGTAATTGCTTCTACAGATAAAGTTATTGACATTGGTGTATTTGTACCCATGATTTTTGTCACAAATATGCAAATGTGCAATAAATTGTACGTAAACTTGAGCTCTCAGTAAAATAAATCAGTGGGAACAACTTTGCTTTACACAGCGGGAACCACAGGGTAACAACATATCATCTACAAGTGCTATATTGTGGCAGTATTCTTGAACGGGAAGTTACAGGACCGTGGGCGCACAATATGGGGATTACTGATGACGCAGCTATTTGCATACGCTTGGCGGGAGTTTTTGAATTCTCATAGCATCACTATGACTGTAAAAGAAATTTGAATAATCATCATGGGCACTTTCATGACATGTGCAAAGAGGGGTCAAATGGTCGTACAGGGAACACATGTTGAAACATATGCATTCTCCAACAAAAAATGGAACATTTGTAGCTACTATAGATTATAGTCTATAGAAGCTAATGGGATTGGTATCCATCTGGCATCAGTTTGTATGTATGTATGTATGTATGTATGTAAGCCTGTTTGTGAGGATGTCAGTGCACTCTAATATTTTGAGCACCGCAGTACTTACAGACTTGATATTTGACGTGTAGATGCAAAATATGATTATGAGAAACTCTTTTTCCTTTTTTGATATTGTTGAAAATGTGCAAATTAGCTCAAAAAAAAAGAGTTTGGGTTAAAATATCTTCTTCTTCATAACCGCTGGTCAGACAGCTTTAATATTTGGTGTACAGATCCCTAACAATGACGTAACTTAGATTTGTTCAAATTGTGATGAAATATGCAAATTTGTATTTTTAAGACAATTATTGTCATTTTTTGTCAAAAAATCTTTAAAAATCTTCTTCTTCCAAAGTGCTGGTCAGATAGCTTTGATATTTGGGATATAGGTCCCCAGAGAGAACCAATATCAAGATTATTCAAATTGTGTAGAAATATGCAAATTTGTATTTTTAAGGCAATTTTTATCATTTTTGGTCAAAACTTGTTTTTCATAAAACCACTTGTCTTATAGCTTTGATATTTGGTATACAGCTTTATAGGGATGATCAAAATATGATATATTCAAATTGTGATGAAATCTATAATTTTGTGTTTTTGGGGCAATTTTTGCCATTTTTGGTAAAAATATTTGTTTCTCAAGAATTACTTGTCTGATGGCTTTAATATTTTTTATACAGGTTCCTACGGATTAACTAAATATGATACATTGAAACTATGATGAAATCTGCAAATTTGTATTTTTGGGTTAATTTTTGCCATTTTTGGTCAAAAAATTTGTTCTCTAAAACTACTTGTCTGATACCTTTGATATTTGTATATAGGTTCCTAGGTTTTATTTTAATGTGATATATTGAAATTATGATGAAATCTTCAATTTTGTATTTTTGCAGCTGTTTTTGCCATTTCTTGGTCAGGCCATCCTGAAATGAGCTATCAAAGATATCCACCTTCTTCATCAATACATGCGTCACAAAAAGTTATTTTCTACATTACACAGCGAAGCTCTATCAGCTGTTAGGTTGCTTGTCAAAACTGCTGGTCAGACAGCTTTGTTTTTTGGTAAAAGGTCCGTTAAGATGACCTCTAATGAGATAATTTCATATAGTTAGGAAATACTTAATTTTGTGTTTGGGGGCAATTATTGCCAGTTTTGGTAAAACAAAAGTTCTCAAAAGCTGCTTGTCTGATAGCTTTGCTGTTGTGTACATAAGCCATATAATTTATTCAAACTAGGGGATAATTTTGTATGTTTTAGTCTCTGACCTCAAATGAACTATACCAACCCCGGATACTTAACTTTGTAAGAGAGTTTTGAAAACTTTGACAGTAACATGGTCATATATGGTATCAACTTGTAGTAAACTTTGATCAAAGAAACAAATAAAATCTACCTAAAAATTGAAAATTCAAACTCAATATTGCCAAAGGATCTCTGCACTCACAATATCAGGTATTATGCTATGTACGTCCTATATACCATTGACGTCTAAGTAGCTTCAGGGACATTGACTCTATGTTTCCAGTTTATTTTCGACTCAAGTATGTTAGTCGCTATATATTCAGAGACATCATATGTGAGATTCAATGACCATGAACGCCTGAAACATGGCAAAATTATAGGATTCTTGGACCAAACATGGCAAGTCCGATCAGTTAGCGTGGCTTTTTTACATTTGCATAGATTTACCATAAACCCGCTTTTATAGGGGAAGTTCCTGTTTAACTGATTTACTTGATCATTATTTCAAATCAAAATGTGCATAGGATATGGCAACTGCTTTTGATTAATTGTTAGCATTTTTATGATACAATAACTTTGCATGTTTGTTGAAGTTACGGGTGATGCAGACTTACAGTTCATGTGCTGTCTGTCTGTTCGTCCATCTGGAGGAGTTTGTCTGACATGTCTGAACCACATACTTTAAACATATTTTCCACAAAGCACAAATGAGTCAAAAGTTATATATTCTTTCAAAGGTTGATAGCATGAAAAGAGTTAAAATTATCATGAAGTCTTTTTTTCTTTCAGTATTTTTTTTAACTATTTCGTTTTGTACATAGGGATTTGAGCATTGTGGGCTTCAAAATGAAAAAGGCCAGTGGAGAATGGAAAATGTATGTGCTTTAAAAAATTACATACAAGAAGTTTGTGATGAAGACCAGAGGCAGTTAGTTTTGACCGTATTGAAGTCATTTGAAGATAATGTTGTACCTCTCTACAGCAGCTTTCATAAAGGTAACATATGTGACCTGTTTCTTTCAGAAAATGATGTGCCAGATCACTTCTGACATCACGAGCTAATAATGTTTCAAATGTTTACTGTTGATGTGGAGTTGTGCTTTCTGTATCAAATTATGTTTCATTTTTGTTTTCATGTCACCAATTCTTGTGCATGATAGTTTGAGAGTTCAAAGATTTCAATATGGGCCTGTGTGAGGCATGTCAAGTTTCTGAGATCTTAGATCTGAATCTGAGAATTGGTCAAGGTCAAATCTGAATCTGAGATCTGAATCTGAAAATAAAAGTCAACTTTACCCCAGTAACCATATTAATGACATTGAAAGTTTTTTTTAAATTTGTGTTAGGCTGTTTAGTGTCGTTTACAATCATGTCATGAGAGTGATTTGACCTTGACCGATTCCTATTTGTAAACTGCAAAATGTAAATTCAACTAAAAAACAAATGAGATAAACTAGCATTTACTAATAGGTGACCTTACAACTTCTGATCAGGCAGAGAGTCAAGTCATGATCATCTGGAAGTAGTGCTATCGGACAGGTACTAGATGTTTGGAAAGGTAGCTGTGAGCACCAGTTCATTTCAGCCAACTACATGTTTGCATCTTGGTTCCCAATTCTAATTTTGGGTGCCCCACTCCATTTAACATCAGTGAGTTTTGGCAGACTTCTTTGGAAACATTGATGTGAAACATTGCCAAATGGGAAACATTGATGTGAAACATTGCCAAATGTTAGATGTCGTTGAATGTTTCTCAGAGATCATGCATTTTTGTTACTTTGCAGGAATTATACATGGTGATTACAGAGCAGCTAATGTCATTGTTCAGCCAAATGACATTGACAAATCTGTGACCTCTGAGCATACTCACGCCATTACTGGATTAATTGACTTTGGAGATGTAACATTTTCTTGCTTTATGTTCGAAATCGCCATAACAACAGCACATTTCGTGATGGAAGAATCCAAAAATCCGTCATTGGTAGCAGAGAGAGTGCTGGCAGGATATGAAACTGAATTCTCTTTGACTGACCAAGAGCGAGCACAGCTAGAAGTCTGTACTTTGGCACGCATGGCACAGGTAGCGGTGGTGGGATCATTTGAACTTCAAAAGCAGCCAACCAATGAATACGTCAAGGAAATTACTACAATGGCTTGGAAGAGTCTGAAACGCCACATTAAAGAACCAATATACAAGAAATTGTAGAATTGTAGGGCATGACTGCATATGATATATATTGATTTTATCATGTTCTAATTAAAGACCAAAAAAGAGGAAAGGCTTTGTACCTCCTCCTGACACCAGCATTGGATTAAATATGAATATTGTGGTGCACAGTCATGTTCTGAATAAAAAGCCATCTTGATCTATGATAAGTCAACTTCATCATGTACTTTGCCATTGAGGGCAGGGTAGATCCAGTCACAGGTTTATCAATCAATCAACCAACTACTTATAGTTTTCAAATTCAAATAAATTAGGCCAGAGAAAAAAAAAATCTTGTTCATTAGATTTTTTGGACCAAGTTCCAGGAGCGGCGAGCGAAAATTTTTTTTTTTTATTTTTTTTTGGCCGAAGGTAAACGCGGTTCTCTGGCATTTTTGCACAGATGCAGAAAAGGCAAGATAATTGTTTCCCTTTTTACCAGAAATATCTCAGACAAGAAACACTGATACTGGTAACTGAATTCAAGACTATATTTTCACAGTTAGTGTTTGCACAACATATTCTGAATATTTCAACATTCTCTCAGAATAAAACTGAAATGTACAGCAAATCACTGAAATCCAACAATTCAGTATTGTCCTTTAATATTGTCCTGGTGGGACCTAGCATCTGAGTTTTTTCATTTTACTTTGGCCCCATGTTTTGACCGTGGACTGTCTGCACTGTCTCTACACAGTTTACACAATGGTCTAAACAACACTGTACTGTGATCGGAGTGAAGTTATATAGTCATCATTCAGATCGTACTTTAACATCGACGCAACCATGTGTTTTGTCATTGCCGTAATTTTTATCACAACTGGAAGTTGTGATATAGAGGTGGTTTCAACCGGTGTTTGATGTCGTCCATTTCCGTAAACGACAAAAAGTCAAAAACTGCTTAACAGACTGCGTTGATATTTGGTACCGATACATAGACTGGTTTCAAGGTTCCAATTCGGAAAAATGGAGCCAAACGGAGCGGAGGTTATATAGTTTTGGAAATTCTAACCCCCCTTTTTAACTAATGATTTTAGGGGTCTTTCATATATGTAGTTTTGGAATGTACACCAATCCTGCATTGTGGACTATTTTATGAGTTGTGGAACAGAAATGAGGTTTTGATGAATGTTAGAAATATGCAGGATGGCTGATTCAAAGTATAAGAGATTTCTATGCTCTTTTGGGTATCAAAAGCAATAAAAAAAAACATATTTCATAGTTTAGATTCTCACTTTTGAGATGACCCTAAGCATTTGTTATGTAACATCCTTGAGTCAATATACAGACTTTGACATTCCTGAGATTAAGTATCCATGACCTCACATGTTACAGTCTTTCACTACCATGGTATGGCCCAAACCCATTGTTATCAATGGTGAGTGTGGACCTGTCTACAGGAAATTGGGGTGAACAGGTTAGACAATGCCATGACAAGTTGCAAGGTAGCACCAGCATAGAGTCCTACGCATGTCCATGTGTTCTCACAGGAAATTACAGGGAAAAAATTATTTGAGAAGTTTCTCTGCTTTAAATAGAAGTGTATAACAATTTAAACCTGTCATGGATGGATTGCTCTCAAATGATCTGAAACACAGTTATTGCCCATTAGCAACAAATCTATAGCAAGATTTATGTAAAGTTCATGAACTTACACAAGGTATTAGACAAAAGATGACCATGACTTTGCTACTTTTCAACATTTATTTCATTCAGATTTCCTCAGCTTAGTGTATAATTTTGTAATCTTAATTACTGTCAACTTAGCTTTACTAACTTATTCTAACCTCATTATTCTTACACTACTGTTATACCTTATAACCACAAAATTTCAAGAGATGCATATATGATTGTCACTTAACAAACAATTTACAAATATGTCTTCTGCTGTTTTCTCCATATACATATACATGTCCCTTTTCTCATAAAAATGGGCTTAAAATCGCAATGTGAAAAATAGTCTTTCAGCTGTATGTTGCTCATTGACTTCGTGGTCTGTCTAATTAGTCTCCACGGACACCGTCCGGGGGACTTATAGGTTTGGTCATGTCCGTGTGTGCGTGCCTGCGTCCGTGTGTGCATCCGTCCGTCTGTTCACGCAGATATCTCAGACATGCCCAGGTCAATTTCTTTCAAACTTTGCACAAGGATAGTACCCTACCCCATACAGATGCACGTCGATTTGCCCATGTTAGAGGACTTTTTAGTTTACACCACCATAGACTACCATGTATAAGTCAGCTGTCTATCGAATCCCATGTGTAAGGCCAAGTAAAATAAAAATTTAGTTTGTCATCATATTCATATTGCAAAAAGGATTCAGTGACACAGTTTTTAGTCCCCATGGATGAAGTCCAGGGCCTTATAGATTGGGTCATGTCCCTCCGTTCACGCAGATATATAAAATATTTTGACAAAATCTCCCGTGACCTTTGACCTCAAATATACATATTTGTCCATAACTCAGTAACCACAAGTGCTACACCCTTCATATATGGTATGATGGGACACCTTATGACGCCACATATTGTACCTCATTAATTATGTGCATATCTAATTTTGAGCGAGCCAATAGAGCTAGGTCTGATTTTTGGTATATAGGGATGACTTAGCAATTCAATTTTTTTGACAAAATGTCACATGACCTCAGTGACATTTGACCTGAAATATACATATTTGTCCATAACTCAGTAACCACAAGTGCTACACCCTTCATATATGGTATGATGGGACACCGCATGACGCCACATATTGTACCTCATTAATTATGAGTAGTTTCACAATGTGCCAGTTGTGATCAAGTGCCATTGGCGCTATTTTTTATACTTTCGATGCAATTTTCATTCAATCGTATGCACCGTCCATCTGCTGTCACGATCTTGTTGAACAAATCGCCGAACGTAATATCAGGACAAACACTGAATAGCGTCTTTAGAACTAACTGTTGGCCATCACGTCGAATGTTGGCGATCAAATTAATACTCATGATGTGACATGTACTAACCTAACCAAATCGACCCACTTTGCGTCGTGATTCGCCAAATTCAGACGTCACAACAACGTGTTGGCGGTCAACTAAGTCCGTACAACAAACACGTAGGAAGTCTCATTAAAAATCCCGTGGGCCGTGCCCGCGAAAACCCGACAAAGTGTAGGGCGCCACCAGCGGCAGTACTAAACATATTTGTAATGCGGAAGTAAGAATTTGCCGCGATCAAAAAAAAAAATTTCCAAATATGCCAAAGTAGAAGCGGCGATTCCGATGAACAATTTATTTTTTCTTCCTGGCCTTACTGGAAGAAATGCATAAATACGATTGTGGCAGGTAAAAGACAAAGTTTGAGTTTATAAGTGTCAATAACAATGTATTGCAACATCTTAATAAAGTGTAATGTGATGGTAATTATTAAAGATTATCATCAATCTCTAAAAAATGGAACAGTAGCTTGGCATATGCCATGATAAAAAAAAATTTATTTGTAGCATATGATTGAATACTACTCCGGTTTACTTCCAGATCCTTATCTTGAGTGGTACTTGATTGCGTGTTTTGCAATGCCATTCATCAACAGAGTGCCAATAAATCCAATAGGTGTCTGGCATGATCTCCATTTGAATTCTGCGGGGGCAGTAATTTTCCAGTCCTTTGAGCACATGTTATATGTATTATCCAGTGATTAGATATGGCATGAAATGCTGTGTCATGGATGAAAATAGCAATACCTTTTGCTGTCTCTAAATATCAATATTTCTAAATCTTTGGAATAAAAAGGCTACTATGTATATCATATATTCCTGACTTGTGCACACAACTTGTAATTGAAAGAATAAAATTTCTGGAAGGTAAAACTACGATGTTCTCCTTCATGTTTAAAGACAAAAAGAAATGTTAGTTTAGAGAAAATGTGTTAAAATACATCAGAAGACTAGTTAGTGGGACAATGGATCCCAACGTATGAAATAAGCCAATACAAGTAAATATTTCAGCAATAAACCACACGCAGTGAAAGTATACCATGAGCGATAGTGAGTGCATACTATGGAACTGGTCAAAATAGAGTGGTATACATGTTACTGAGGTGGTTTATAACTATTACATGTATATCATAAAATGAAACTGCAATTCTGGCATGAAACATCAAACAGGGAGTTTTTCTCTAGCTTAGAAACTCTTGCCTGTTCAAAATGTGCTATATTGTGAACGTAGCATGGTAATTTTTTTATGTCTCGACCAATCAGATTGCAGTATTTGTGCCATCAATATATTGGTATGATATAATACATGATAACCCATGTCCTCATCGATCATCTTCAGTTGCCAATCAGAGAACTCTGTTGTATGTGTATGTGAATACAGGCTGAAAAAACCTAGGTGTTTGATATGATACAATGACTAGAGTTGATCTTGTATAAATCCTCAAGATCATTGGGCTGTTGATAACGTAATGCACATCCTCTTAGTGTCTGTGTAGCTGTCATACATTGCAAGACCGCACAGCTCAATGAAGCAAACTGATAAGCATCAGTCATTTTATACATTGAATTTATTCAGGTGTTTATTTTTAATAAAAAAGGAAGAGTGACAAGTATGGTTGTAGACTGACAAAAAAGGACAAACAACGATATTGATTTCTGGGTCATAATTTGATTGTTATTTGACATTCTCGTTTGTCCTGAGAGTTGTTTTTAATAAATGTTTGAATATAAAAGATAGAATTTCTGTTGATGAAAGAGATTCTTTGATTGAAAACATGAAAATTTTGATCAGGTTGTATGTTGTCTTCAAAAATAAGGTTCTCAGTCAATACTGTCGGAATGCTATATAAATAAGTACAGAATCTAAAAGCAATACAAAATGTAGTTTACACTCTCCACATGAAACAAAATATTGTGACAAACAAATCTAAACATTTCACAAGTCAAACACACACATACACGTAGTCAGTTTCTATAGGCATGACATGCTCCAGTCTTCGCGGTATCTGTTCTGTTTACCATTACAGTTGGCTATGCAGCATAATGATTCTGATGAATTAGAAATAAGACCACCCATCTACAATCTTCACTCTCCCTTTCTACAGGTGGCTACACACAAGTGATTGCCTATATCATTTCACAAAGGATTATTCTGAATATTATGTCAAATTCTCAATTATTCGTCGAAGAACACATCAAAATCTTAAAGAAAAGATAGAGATCACTGCAAATTTTGGAAGAACAGAAACAACTTATATAATATTCAATTCATGAAAATAAAACTCAGATAGAATGAGAAAATCTTCCTAAAGTATTATTAAAAGTCACTGTAAATAATCTATGTGCAACATTTTCAGGAGTGCTTGGTGTCCATATCGTGTCCTCTTATTCACATTTTGAAAAACAAGCAATTCACTCAAAAATATATAAAAGCATCTCCACAACCCTTTGAGTGCTCTTATATTTCCCACTTAAATTTCAGTGCAATATTTTAATTGTGTTGATAATATTGGAGCAAAGGCATAACTTTTCATTGGCTACAGTTTTTCATCAGAATTTTGGGGTAAATCTGAGAACAAATAAGTCTGGATCTGTAAAAATTGACTACATTGTGTTTGGCACTCAAAGGGTTCAAGATGTTGGCATCTTCAATCATGGCACAACTGAAATACGCTGGACTCATCTTCCTTTGGTAATAATCAGTGTTTTCAAAGGATGCCCTTCATAGGGAGTTCATACATACAGAGATACCCACTTAGATAATGTACATTTGTACTACAGCATAGCATGCGCATGGGAACAGTGTATTTGGTCTTGCCACATTATGTAACTATTTGGTCACTTTCTTTGTAAACAATTTTTCCTGGACTTCAGCCTTCGCTGTAAACTACAATTAATCTTTCTTTCCACACGTTCTGCAGCATTTTTGCATTTATTGCCAAAAGAAGCCATTTTTGGTATTCGCACAAAAAAAAAATTATTTTCTATCTTTTCAGATGGGGCAGTTACTATGTACATTATGTACATGGTATGGTTGCCCATGACACTACATGTAACCTAGTAATATTGTAGGTCATTTCTTGGTACCAGGACAGCTATTCCAAGAAAATTACCACCCATCCTTTAGACAAGGTCTTAGGGATAGGGTTAATATCCCTGGGTAACAGTCCCAGAACCCATTTCTGAAATAAACATAGTTCCTTGAAAAGCCTCTCTGAAGCGAAATGTCCCTTTTCAATTCATACGATACACACTAGTAACAGATCAATGCTTTTTAGGCAATAATGGTGAACGAAAGTAATACCAAACATAAAGTACATGTTTATGGGCTTAGAAACTGTTTTAAAATACAGCCATACAGGTAATTGATATACTGGCCTGTGAAATTGGTCTTGGGGTGATGTTAACTGCATAATTTCTTGCTCACATTCTTATCTTTGAGAGCGCTTTTTGATATGGATGGCTTCGATCTCCCATCAAATACAAAGTTCATTACTGTTACTGATAAAACCTTTTAAAGATAGAATGCCCCCTGAAAGTAAAAGACTTACACTTTTGCTCAAACTTTTCTAAAATAAAACTTTTAACAATTCTCTCATCAAATCAAGAATAAAAGTCAGAGGTCACAGTGCGAAGGTTGGTACTAGACAAAACAAATTACCTACATATTTACCAATCTTTGAAATTCAAAATGGCCGCCATCTCTGTGTTAAAAATAACATTTTCTAATTTCGAAAAAATATTCAAAATTTTTTACACCAAGAGCTTTTCAATGTGGTAGACCAGATCAGAACTGAAAAAAGTGAAAGCTCAAAATAAAACTATCCCCAAGGCGCATTCTACCTTCAGAAACAAATCTATCTTAGATTACTTGTCAAAGGAACTTGCTTCAAGCAATTGCTTGTGTAATCCATCATTGCTGAAATGCATTTAAACATTCAGCGCTTTCATATACAATCCAGTTATATAATAAATGATTAACTTTTACAAAAACATAATTTTTTCAAATATTTCTTTTCAGTGGCAGAGTTTTGTAGAACGTAATGCACACTCTGGTACTTTAGTTTTAAATACTCATAAAATAAGTTGTTTGAGGAGACAGTGTTACTGTACAACAGAAGCAAATGTGGTTATATTGTGGTCAATACAGCAATGAATAGTACATGGACGTGAACAGTTCTATATAAATACGCTGGTGGTTAAAATGGTCAATCAGTAAAGAAAATGATTGATTACATCACTTGAAACGAAAATATTTCTAGATTCTGACGAGGTCACTGGGAGGTAAAAGTTCTGCTTTGGTTCTGAAATTCCTACTCCGAAGAGACACATGCCATGCTTTCATTCTTTCTAATCTCAACAGCTGTTGGGTAAGATACAGGGTCACATCAACACATGGCATTTGAGTACAATTGATGAATTAGGTCACTCTAAATTATTCATCATTTTTTGTCATGTGGGACACTGGTTGTGTGTATAAAGAAAGGTGACATTTCCTCAATAAAAACCTATTACAATGTAGGCCCAAAAAAATCATAGCTATGTTTCTGATGGCGGGCTTCTTGAAAAAATAATGTGGCAACATAGTTTTTATTTTCACTCTGTTTTTTACCTGACAAGATCTGACCTTCCAACATATGAACAACAATGGCAGAATGTTCATCTGCATCACAGACGCTGGAGCATTAGGGTCTATGCTTGCATGGTGCATCAGTTATTGTTCCATACAGCAAGATAACAGGATCAGTTCGTGGTTCATAATTGTCCAGTGTGAATGTGTAATCCCACAGAAATTTCCTACCAAGTTAGCACACTGTCTTCTTTTTACAATAACTTTTTTCAAGTAAACCTTGTAAGAATGCTGATATGGCTAGTCTAGATCAATGTACAAGGATGAGAAACAAAGCCTTTATTCTTTTTTTGGGACTTAGTCTCAGTTACATGTAGCTGTTAATCGAATGAGGGAAGGAAAAGATAGGGAAGTAAGGCGTTACCTGCAAAGATGTTTAACAAAGAGAGTGTGCAAACAGGCTTTTAACTGTGCACAACAGCACATTAACCATCCAGCTTGCATGGTGTCAATTACATTACACAGCATCAGACAGATGCAGATACGTACTTCATGGAAGTTTGTCACATCCTTTTTCTTTCTGAGAATGTAGATCAAACATAGCAAAAGTCCACACAGGTGATTTAAAATTTGGATGAAAATAATTTATAAGTTTGTCTTTGTTTTTGTTTTCTGTCATCGAATACAATGGAATTCTTCAGGGCCGTCATCTCTGTGGACAAAAAAAAGAAGAAAGAGAAAATATTGCAGTGTGTTTTACGTCAGAGTGTGGATTAGTTAAAGTTTGACCAGTAGCAAGCATAGCACAACACCACTACACACCATTCTACCTAGGGTGATGAGAATGTTAAATTACTGTTGCATAATGCTATCAGCAGGTTAATCCAAGAGTTTAAACTCCACCAGCTTTAAATCTTGATGTATTTGTCAGTATTTTTGTTCCGTTTATAGAATACAGTTTTTTGTTCCACTCTCCCAATCATATTGAAATGCCTGGTATGTTATTCGACAGGACAACACAACCTGTATGAGTACAATATACCACATTATTATCAATAATTGAAATTTAGTCCCCAATAAGAATTCATTTTTCAAAAACAACATTGCATATTGTACAGCACAAAATTGTGTCAGTAATGCTCATATAAAACCTTATATTTCCAACTTTTAGGGAGGTAAGATAAAATATCAACATGCTTTACGGAACAAAAACACTGAAAAAATTATCAAAAGTTACAGCTTACAGTTCTGTCCACAAGAATTTACACTGAGCAGCTGTAAGACAAAATGACAACCCTGGCAGCAAGATTATGAATTTACTATTTTACATGCTTGATATAACAGTTGCTGTACATGACATCACATCAGGCATTCTCGCTATCTATTTGGACATCGTTATACTGAAATACCCTTTTCATTATACAATACACAAATCATCACTTTCATAAAGGTCATGGGGTCAATGGTGCCATCCTGGATGAGATATCGCTGCAAGCAGTGGTAGGGCCTCTGATGATTTCAGTGATCTTCTATCATACAGCAATCTAGCACTTTCAGTTGTATCATGTATGTTTAATGTACAAAAGTCACAGTTCAGTACCATATGCTGCAAAGCACTTTTTCATAGATTAATGTGTTTGCAGTACCTTTGCACAATGATTCATGACCTTCCATGAAACCGATTGCAAACATGCAGGAGTGATGATTCATGTATTGTAGCGGAAAGCAGCCATCAAGAGAATCTTGATGCAAGTCCACTTTTACAATGAATGTACTACCTGTCATAACTTGCTGTTTTGCTGGTCACTTTGTCATACAGCTGCATATTAAATCCTTGCTGACTCAATAATTTAAAGCTTTTATTTATGAATAAGTGTATAGATTAGAAGTTTTTGAAAATATCTTAATTAGTATTATCAACAACAGACAACTCTTAGGTGTTAACAGGAGACAGAGGTGAAAAAGTAGATCCAATGAAACTAAGTGAAGAAAGTATATGTCAAGTATAAATAAGGTATACAGATACATCCATGGTTTCCTTGTTTGTGCTTGAAATTTGATCAAGCTCTTTAAAAGATTCAAGAGCAATGTACAAAACCAAATAATGTGTTCCCTGCAAATGAAATCTGAACCACTGATGAAAGTTACAAGCAAACTATTTCTAATTTCTAATCACAGTATCAAGATTGCATAATTCCCCTGTGAACACTCATATCACGACTGGATATCAGTCAAAGAACTACAAAAATTTCCACACATCATCGTGATTCAGATCAAAATGTGAACTTATTCCGAGCACAAGACCATCAATCAATTCATTTACAACAGCGACCCTAATAATATACAGCCAAATGTTATTACTTGAGAAGATTCAGTGACCAAAACCCAAATGGTTCTACTCCAGAATGCGTGCCATGTCGACAGACTCAGTGTGCCAAATAGATCACTTGATGGCGGTACAAATTAACCACCTTGTACCGACTCATATGGAAATGCTTGTATTTCTAAGTGTTTGTACCATGTTCCATTCAAATTTCAGGATAAACCCATTGACAGGTGTGAGATCAAGGTAAACTTGTACAGTGGTTTGAGCATCCTGAGTAATCTAGCGCCCTCAGTGGCAATTTTCCAAAATTACACACAACTCTGAACAGACCACAGTGCTGCCATGTTCCATAGTTATTACACTTCCACTGTTCAAAACAAGTGTGACGGCCATTAACAGGTTTAATGCAGGAATGCAAGAAGTCTTTGTCATGACAACAAAGATATTTAAAACTCTCTGTTGTCTCAACTGGCATGATTTGCGGGAAGACAGAAAGGATCTCTATCAGAGAGAGTGACCTTGAAACTTTCAGTGGCTGAAAAAAACAGACACAGAGGAGTGATTTGAACTTTGGCCAGTTCAAAGTATGAATGCGTTTACCTAAACTTTATCAAAACCCTGTATGTAACCATTGGGGAAACCTCCCTCAATATATTATGGGATACATGGAGTGATTTATGCCACAGAATAAAAATGAAACAATTTACACAGATAAAAAATGACATTTACTTTTGTTCAGATAATTCTTTGGATTTCAACGTAGCCACTTCAACAGCATCGATAAGGCACTTCCGGAATCCATCTTCTTCCAGTTTATGTATTGCACAAATTGTTGAACCTCCAGGGGAGCACACGTCATCCTTCAAATCCATTGGATGTTTGCCGGTTTCCAAAATCATCTTGGCCGCTCCCTTGTGGAATACAGAAATGAGTATGTGTGGATAAGGTCGAAGGTCACCAGTACTGTATGTACTAACATGGATGGGGTCAAATGCCTCAAACAACGAGGTAAACGTATTGATGTTGAAATGAAAAATAGATGCATTCCAACACTCAAAGTGAGGAATTACCTTTCTGACCAATAAACACCACTGGGAAAATTGCAATAAGACTTGTCAGGAAGTAAGGCAAAAAAATAATATCACTTCATGCTGTGGCTACATTCCAAAGTAAGGCACAATTTTTGTTCATTTGTATTTTTGTCTTTATTTCACCATTCACACTATTCATATACATTTTGTCGCTTGTTGAAAACAGTTTAACAAGTTCCTTTGATTTATTATGCATTCTGTTGTACAACATTTTGTTCCAAGGTTTCTGAAATAACCTTTGTCATAATAACAGTAACTACTTTTCACATCAAATGTCCCAAAAACTGTCCAGTGATACCGCCTCTGCTTTTTTAATGGATAACATTGCTAAGTCAACATTCCCCCAACCTCATCTTGGAATATTGTATGGGAAAGGAATCAAAGGCCCATAGGCTGCACATGTGAATATACTCACAAGTAATGTCTGTGCTGCAAGTTTGATTGACAGTTGCCGTGGCAATCCCATCTTCACACCTCCATCAGCAAGGGCATCAATTGCACAAAATGCCTGACACCAAAAAAAGGGTGAACATTACTTTTCAAAGTCAGTCAGCAATGCTGAGAGTATTAGAGTCAGGGTGATATGGACATATGGGTAAAAGCTATGAGGAAAATGTGACAATCACATCCCTTGTTTTAGTGCACTTGGAGAGACTTGTAGATTTCACCCGACTCTTACCAGTGAGACAGCTGAAGTTTTGGAATATGGGCCAACGTCTAGAAAACATTTGCTTATTTTAGGCTGTTCCCTAACATGGCTGGCTCCTTCAGTTTACAAAATAGTATCCAAGGAAAATAAATGGAAACACCAGTAAACTTTACCGTATCTCCAACACAAAACAATTTAACTTAGACTAAGGCATGAAGGTAAAGAGCAAGTGACATTGTCGGAGCGCATTCACTCAACAAGTACATAGTTGACTACACTCTCCCTCCTCTGGTTTGCTACAAAACATCTAATGATACACCCTCAAGACTAAGCCAGTCCAATAGTAAACAGGTCCCCTCGCTACACTTTGCTGATAAAATACAATTCAAGACAGGAAAGGGTCACACTATGTTACCAGTGAGGGCGCTGTGACAATCAAGAAGTTGACTTACATATGCAGGACCACTTCCACTCAACCCTGTCACCGCATCAATAAACGACTCATCACCTTCATCACAGTAACCGAGACTGGAGAAGAACTTCCGGACAATTTCAGCATCATGTGGTTTTGTCGTTGCACCCCTGGCAAATATCGTAGCACCTTCACCGACGAGGCACGGAGTGTTTGACATTACCCGTACTACCCTGGACTTTGGTGGCAGTTTCTGGAAGTGTTAAAGTGCAACATGAAATGTTAGAATGACTCTAATATTGTCTGATTAATGATGCACATATGAGTAATGACCAGATCTGATGTTGTGGAGATATCTGAACTGGAGTAATGATATTTTGAATATATAGGTTGAAACACTATTAAGAGAACTTCAAACGTGTATATATTGACAATATCAATTCTGGTATTTGAAAACCAGTATACTAAAACCACTGGAAACTTTAATTTACTCCAGTTAAAATTTAAGTTTATTACTATGAATTGGACAAATAACTGAATGTGCAGTTGTCTCATTAACCCATGAATTTATCAGTGAAATGGATATATTTTGTGAAATGATAACATGACATGTGGGACTGGTAGCTAGCATTCTGAAATACACAAGTAAGCTGTGGTAGCAAAATTTAAGTTTGTTTGTACAGCAGCGCATTAACCCCATTTGCACATTCAATGAAGGTTTTGATATTATGACATAATCACTCCTCATCTGCAGTGTTACATATATACTTCTATTACATGTGAGTTAGGATGACAAACTTCCTTAAGTCCAAATTCCTTGTACGAAGGTTTTTCAGCAATTTTTCATGGGTACTTGATGTTATGTACGCCAATTTTTAAGAGTGCTTTTTGGTCAACATGTCATGAAGGCTCTAGATGTTGTAAAAATATTTCATGAGAACTAGTATTTTACAACATCATGAGTTCCTTCCTATAATGGCATGATAATAGCATTTTACAGGAGTTTATTAATTTTTCTGGGAACTTCATGAAGTTCTGCCGACAGTTTTAGACTTTGCAAGAGTGTACACATCCTGCAGAAGTGTGATCTTGTGAAATGTGCAGGATTGATCCAAGGTTTGGCACCAGTGAATTCCCCCCTCTAGTGGTGAGGTTTGACCAGTCATTGCCAATAGAAATGTATGCTAAAATTGCATACAAGACCAGTCAAGCTAGCCAGTTGGACCACCGAATGTAACTTTTAACTGGTCCTGAGACCCCTGAAAAGTTAATATATTATCTATGATTTTGTCAAGGGCAGTACCTTGGTTAAATTTTGAAATGCATTTTCAATTTGAATATCAATGCAATCCAATTAGGGGACAACAAAAATGTTACCATGGTTCCCATATTATTTACTTACGTACCAAAAACCTTGCAAAAAACTCTGGTATTTGCTGACTCTGTGACATGTTTTCAATGCACCTATATACATGTGTACACACAATGTATTGAGCAGAATGATATACTGCAATATTGGCATGTAAGTATTTTACACTACTTTAAACACTTGTATGTTATCTTCTAGTATTCAAAGAAAACTAATTTGCCATGATTGGCTGACTTACTTTTTCTATGTACTCAATGGTGATACCAGCAGCCAATGAAATGATCAGATGATCTTCGCCCACAACAGGAGCTATTTCTCTGAGAACTGATGGCATTATATTTGGTTTGACTGAGAGGAATACAACGTTACTTGGTTTGACGGCATCTTTATTCACATAGGTTGTCCTCACACCCAATGCCTATAGGACGAAAGGAATAAAAATTGTACATCAGAGAAAATACTTTCTATTAATTTTTGCCCCTAATTAATACTCCCCCTGCAACTAACTTTGACTTAAGTCTCTCAGGCACAATTTTAATACACATACATGTATATGCATAGTTTCACACTCTGACTCCACATGAAGTCCTCTATACAAATATCATAGTACTTACTGTAGTGCTACCACTAAATATGAATAAGTGTACAGATTATTGTCTCCTTACTCTGGCTTATTGATGTCATTGACAATTTCATTTGGATAAACTGTACAGAGACACAAACCCGTAGATGTCACAATGACACATTGAGATCTTTGAAATATTCATTGATGATACTTTGTCATTTACAAAAGAAACCTGTTAAAATCATTATATTAAATGGAACACAATATATTAAACATGTGTGTTGATAGTCTTGTAATATTGGTGCTAAAACAAATTTGAGATCACATGATATTAGTACGAGGGTCATTATGCAGTTACTACAAGAAAATGTAGCTCCAAGACCTTTCCATGATGGCAATCACGGTAGACTTCAACTAAATATCCACCATTTGAACATTCAGAGGGGAAAATCTCCATAGACTGATGGTGGTTTGCTTTAGTACTGAATAAACTTTTGTACAGACAAGTCTGGTGAAGTTTTGAGCTTCTTTTTAAAAAGCGCCCTCACTGGTGTGTTTTGCTAAAGTCCAAGCCTTCTGTTATGGCTTGCAAAGCCTTATCATCATAATTCAATATTATAAACACTGCAGAATATGTACTGCAATCATCTTTCACAACAGTTTGCATTATGATCAATGCAGACAGTGATCTTTGCAAAAATGTTTCAAATCAAAGCTCAAACCAAACAAGTACATGTACATGTATCACTGCAGCTATCAAAGGTCAAAAGTCAGCAATATTTTAATCCGGGAATTACAGTAACTTCACTTGACAGGTACGATTATAAGGAAGTGAATGGAACATGGAAGTGAATTACAGGTCTGACATCATGTACAGCAGGTAATTATCAAGGAAGCATGAAGGAGTGTGTTTTGAATTTATCACATTCTTTACAAGTATCTGTCTATTGAATATATTTAATGATAAAATTTATATATAACATATAAATTTTCATGCACTATTGCCGAGCATTGATAAGTAACTTCTATTAATGATTGTACAAGTAACCATGGGTAGCTAACAGGTGTTTCACAGACACGGCAATGCAACACTTGTTACAGAGCTAACATGTATAAATGGGAAATACGTGATTTACTAGTAAAAAATATGCATCTGTCAAGATGTAAATATAAACACACTTTGATTGCAGTGTTTCTATGATTTCATCCAATTATTACTGACAACAGTAAATATCAAATTGCATGAAATAATGCCTATTTTAAGAAAAACACGGTTCAAAACACCAAGATTCCATGGATTGAGAGAATGAATTCAAACTGTAATTGAACTTTAATTTGACAGATGTCTATGTAAATAATTGATTTTTTTTTTGCAATACAATTTTCAAATAAATCTAGACCATTCAGGGAAACGTTTTCATCAAACTTTAAAAAAGATCCTGGCTCACCATAAATGATATCAGACTCTATTTGATACTCAATTGAAATTAGTGATGTATATTTGTAAGATTTAAGCCAAACTGAATAACCTTGATGGTATCTGAAGACATGGGGCAAACATTAGAAGACAACCTACATACTACAGACCTATGCCAATAGAAGCTATCACAATTTAAATATGTAGATAATATGTACATATGTGTGTATTGATAAACTAACTATACAGAGATTTTAGCTTTATGCCAGTATTTCTATTGATGGACATGTAAGTAATGGTGGTACTGGTATGTACAAATGTAATTGTGGTTTTGGAGTTGTTATAGACATGGTAACATGATCTGTTCCATAGTATGATTTTTTACTTTTGGAAATGAACACAGATTATTATGAATCTGCACCATAAGAATTATTATGAATCTGCATAATTTTTTTAACTTAGTGGGCCTAGCCACATCAATTAGCCAAACCTATCCTTGGGTATTTTGATATTTTTTTGTAGTTTATGGGTGGGGAAGTTTACATAGCTTGGAAAAAATTGTCAAATTCCCATTTGGAGCAGAAATATTGAAAGGTACAATTACAAGCTGTCTTTCGAATGCTACCAGTCTTTTTTTTTACAATTTCTTTTGGTGTACAGCAAAATGGATGTTTGCTACCTGCCATATGTGAACACAGAAATTTCATATGGTGAAGAAATTTTATGATGCAATAACATGAACTCAAACACGCTGTCAACAGAGATAACAAACATTGTTAAGCTATGCATCATATTGACTCAGGGAGTTGACGCTGGGATATCATATCCAAAGTGGAAAAAATATTTCAAGTTTATTCATGTTGCATTGCAAGGCCAAAGAAACTTTCTCAATAGTGGGAAGAGAACAGATTACTAGTATAATTGAAGACCCAGCTTCACTTCTAAGAGACAATTATGTTGGTTATTATGTGTTGTCTGAAGTCTACCCTGTACAGAATTTCAATCTTTAAGGCCACAGTACAACAGTAAAATGGATGAACTTTTCCTGTACATATTTGCTCTGAGATCCTACATTTCAATAGACTGGAGTATAATTTAAACCAAGAAGGATAAGAGTTTAGATCAAGAATACTTTGAATGATGTATGCGATACTCATTCATGTACCCATCTGTCAATTTAAATTCAAAAGATATAAAATTTGAATATAATCAACGTGTCACTTTATCACAGGATGTTTGACAGTATCCCTCTTTGAAGATTTATTTTCTATTGAATATTCCTATAGACAATGCAGTCTAGTTGATCTATGGTATGATATCGATATGCACATAATACTGTCTGTAAGAATTAACATTTCTAAAGACAATGGTGATGATAGAGTCGCAGGCTAATTTGCATAAATTTGAAACTGTTTAGGATGAGACCATGTTTTCAGTTTCCTTTGTTTCATTAACATACAATAATGTCTTTGTGTTTACACTTTTCTTTGATGTCATCAGATAGGGACCAATTATTGTGGAATTTTAGAATACAATGGGAATGATTTGAATACTATTGTGAAATTATTGACGCTGAAATAGCATGCAGAAATTGAGATTGATGCAACTCCACCATCCATGGTTTGGGGCAGGTTTTTATCAGCTTCATCTCCAGACAAATTGAGTAACTGTACACAACTTTTAAAGGAGAACAAAGGACTCAAATCATATAAACAGTCAATGTCAACAACCACCAGAGAAAGAACCAGGGATTGAGGACTACCCCTTTAAATTCAAAATTAGTACAAGCAGGTCATAGAAATCCATTTGGACCTTGAATTCAAGCATTTCCATACTTGTACAGGCATTACGTCCCTTGGGCCTGATGTTTTTGGCCACAACATCACTTTCTGTAAAACTAATGAAATAATTCAGCAGTACATCACTAGCTACATCAGTATCAACCATGTAAATTGTTAGTCAGTCAAAATAATTTATAACATTCCCTGAATAATAAAATCCGTTATAACTGGTAATTTTCAAACTGCATTTGTAAACAATTTACAAACAAAGCATGGTCAGGTGTTTTACTTGTTCCATGTTAAATCTTGGAATCCATTCAAACAAGTCAATGTGCATATTTTCTATAAACATCCCTTTTTTTGGGGTCTATATTGTACATAAATGAAAGGAACTGATGTAGCAAGAGTTGTCCTGTGCGACCACTTTATGACATGCATGATGTGGCGTCAACCACTTCACAATGTATATATCTGTGATCAATTTGAATATTTACTGTAAAAATTTATGGTATGTTAATTATTAAAACTCAAAATTTATTTCAAACTGAATTTTTATACGTAAGCATTCACAACTGGTATTAAAAAGTCTAACAGTTATGTTGGCAGTGCACTGTACCATGTACATTGTAAAGATGTGTCCAAATTCAGTAGTCTGGAGTCGGCAGCCACATTTCACTTTGCCCTGGCCATTCTGCAGACCAGTATGTGATAAAATTAAATTCAAAATAGAAAAAATATGTTTCCAGTAACCTTTAACCTATTCTATTTCAAACTCTCTAATTCTAGACTAACTTTTTTCCTCATTTTTTAAAATCATACATAGTTTTGCCAAAATGTGCAGTTTTATGGACCTCATTTTTTAAAATCATGCATAGTTTTGCCAAAATGTGCAGTTTTATGGATTGCTACCAAAATGAAAACTCAAAAAGAGAACTTTCCTGACAAATGTACAGTATTCCTGATAGGAAAAACTGGACTACCAAAGTTGACTGAATTACCGTTAAATATGTATCTTGTCTTCAAACAACAAAACACTGAATAGATGCTCTAAACATTGACGTAGGCAATTTACTTGGTTGGTGGGACAGAGTTTTGTGAGTCAGCAGACTGTGTATGAGAAGTTCTGGTCTGGCTGCAAGAACTGTTTGTTCCATTCACTTCAGTAGAATGCAGTGTAATGAATATCATCGCATCACAGCTTATGAATGCTACATTGTAAAAACATCTTAGGGTCAAAGTAGTCAACATGTCCCTGACTGAGCACTTTTCGTATAATATTTCTCTGTCTGCACTGTGCTTTCCGACTGACACGAAATTAAAAAGTTCAATTTTTCACCATCAACTAAAGCATTGCTTGAGTTATCTTGTTGCTTATAACTACTTTAAAGCTTCCTTCTGCTTTGAGAGTACTATAGCCGTCATACAAGGACCAACCACTTGTAATTTTGCAGTTATTTCTATCATTGGTAATTTTTAACCCTTTTCCTGCCAGACAGTATCACTTCCCTATCAGCTGAGTCAGTAAAAAGCAGTATTGAGGCAATTACTAGTAAAACATGACGTATTTTCACCCACTTGGCTTGGTCTGTTATAGCATCTTGAGTCCAAAAAAATCAAGTTTACAGTATTCATGTTTTCAACAGCCTTAAAAAATACAGTATTATGCTATAATAAACCATATGGAATATATTGTTTCATTAATTTTAACTATCTTGACCCAGTGGTGAAATATGGACTTGGCAGGAAAAGGGTTAAACATGATTCAAGAAAAAGTAGTTATAAACTCTGGTGGTGTACTTGTAATTCAGATGATATTTCAGAGTAATAGGGCTATGGCTTCCTAGACTATTTTATAAACTCAATTTTGTCAAAAATGGTATTTAGCCCGTAAATTTGAGCCGGCTGACTTGAGGACAAATGAGCACTTTGGACATGGTCTGGTGACAGTAAAGGGCTTGTCGACGACCATAAAATTTGCTTTTCAAAAACCCAACTTGCACAGAGCTAGCACCCAAAACCAGAAAGTAAGAATAACATTTTAATATTTTGTGGCTACAAGTTCGTTTGACAGTTGTAAAGTTTGTGGGATAAACTTCAGAAAAAAAGAAGACAGCCTATACTACAGTATGTATTTGGATCCTACTTGTCGATTAACCAAAGCCTTTTTATGATGTAGTTTTTCCTGATCAAAAAAACTTGTACACTGTATGCATCTGTAATCTTGAACAATGCCAGGAACGGTGTTTATGTAGATATTCCAACATACACTGATGCCATGACCAATCACAGACAGTTGCTAGTGTCTGCAGTCCTCAAACCACTGTTATACAATACTACTAGTACTATTGAATAATCATGGAGGTAAAGACTCCATAGGCCAGGAGCGAACGGTATAATGTGGAAAAGGGAAGCTGTAGTTTGGTAGGTTGTATTTTCACATTATTAGTAACATCAAGAAAATAGAGGTATGATACAGTACTCACCCCTATTTGTGTCAGACAATCTGGGTCTGGAGAGCTCGATATGATACGCTCAGCCTTCACAAGCCCTGTTATAAAATGTTTAATACCAGTATAAACAACACCATATGGACGGAGAACGGAGTCACATTCGTACATACACAGGCAATATTGAATGCTTATAGAGCGGAACTCTTTATTTGCCCGACTCAAAAAGTGAAGAAAATATGCATGAGTTGCCAAGTGTTGCCACGTTGGCAAGGTACATTGTTATGTTAGGATCCTTAGAAGGGGTTGAGAATCAGATGCCTGAATTTCGAAATGTTTCTCAGGTCTCTGCGTGAAGATTTTAGTTGAAGAACGCTAAATTATGCTTTCTCTACGCCTATATTGTTTACATCATATCAAACATATTCATATGACATGGGCAAATTTTATCAAAATTCAAATCGTCGACTTTTATCGACACTTGTGTGCCATATCTCTCCTAACACTGCTCAGTACACACAAAATACACACATCGATTTGTTTTGGATGATGTAATCACACCAACGTGGGAAAACTCACCCGCCCGAACAAATCCCCGCGCCATGGCTTGGCCTATCTTCCCTGCTCCGACGATAGCAACACTCATCTTTGATGCCTCCGAAAAATGTTGACTAGCAAGTCCATGCAGCTGAAATAATACCCTCCCTAACCGCATAGAGGCGATTTTTGACGACTGAATTTAGCGGAAAGCGAGAAGACACCGGGTACACTTCTGACTCTTTGAATGAAATAGGAAGTGGGCTGTGATTGGTCAACCAGACTAATTGGGTGTACGCATATTCAGTTATCACTCCTTTCACGCGTGGGGTCGGGGTCATCTATTATGCTCACAGTACACGTTCATTGCTAAACACAAACAGTTATATTTTAATGATGAAGCTCCCGACATTGTCATATTGTTTTGACTGTTAACTTCAGGCGATATTGATTGAATATTCTGTCCCTTCTGTTCTGATGTTCCCACTACGACAACTTCGGACAAGTACTACTCTGCTGCTTCCCATGGCAAGATGGAAAGGTCCGGGAAAGGTACTGAATACAGAATATACGTTGTCATGGTATCGTTGTATGTCCATGATTACTCATGTACAATTTTGTAATCGAACCACTGGTACTAGGGTTTGGGTAATTAATCAGTGACAGGAATGAGTGACTCGTCTCTCTTTGCATTCTACGCGTGTCCATTGCATGCAGGAACTGGATGATGCAATCATTCGAGGGACCGGGACCCGCATACATTTACATAATCATCAGCTGGGCTTGTGCAATATTTACTATCGTTTTGTACACGCGTAGAGATCACTCTGGTTTGAAAATCCTTTACAGCTTTATCTTACATGTAAGTGAAGTTATAAAATGAGTAGTAGATTCATCCTCGACTAAATATTGTTATTATTATTATTATTTATTAATCAATATATTTCATTGTATTGGCATCTCGTACTGTAACTGATGAGGCTACCTACCACTGTACACAGTAGCTTTTGAGTACGGTTGATTGGTCTGTGCGACGTTCGCGTGTCCTCTATACCGTTATAGCACAAGGGTCTGGTTGAGACGCTATTAGAATATGACACTGAGAACAAAATTTCTACGGGACTTTTTGGATGTTCCATTATCAGAGGGTGGATAAAATGATGATAAGCATTAAAAAGTCTAAAACTTTCACGGTGTTTCAGACTTTGATGTTTTTTTCAGAGTTGGTAGAACACAAAATTTGAGATTGCAAAAATCGAATTTTTCCCTCTACAGATTTTTTTCTGATTATTTTACTATCCATCCACAGGTATACCGTGTGATCGTTCTGTAAACTGTATACAAAACCCTGAATTCCTTCAAAGGATAATAAAAGACGTCCCTTAAAAGCTATCACCAGGAATGGGGCAGTTACCTCTGCTCTGGAGATGCATCACAGTGGCCTAGAATTTTATGAGACATCTGGTACATGTATTTTTTTTTAATTTTTGAGATTATAAAGAGGAGAATGCAGACTTTTGAGGCTGTTTACATCAACTGGAGGTTTGCTGCAAAAAACACTTGCTTGCAATTTCCAGCTAGTACTGGTCAGTTTTTGCTCATCAACCTGTACTAAATAATGTACTGTTGCACTGCAGATACTTGATAAGAAAGCTTTCTACATTCCTGGCCAATGACAGTTTGGCTGAAGTGAGAAGTGATAGAATTCGAGAGGATTACAAACTTGAAAAAGGGACAGAAGATGTCAGAGAATCTAACAAATGTCATTAAAGTTGTCCGCATCTATCTACCCCAAACATACAAAAACCCTTAGACAAGCATGGACTTTATGATGGAATTTCCTCAATTATGCAGTGTAACATCCATACACTTGCATAAAAATCGATAGAAGTTCAAATGTAATACACTTGTTGGAAAAAATAACATTTAACATACTCGTCAAATAGGGGGAGGTGGGGAATGGCTCTGTCCTACCAAAACACTTCTGTCAGGAATTGGCCACTGGCCACATTATAAGCCACGGGATATAAATGGGACAAGATAGTAGAGTTCATGTTGATGAAGACTGCAACCCAATACCAGGAATGCAGAAAATTTGGGTTTGGCAAAAATTAAAGTATAGGCCGTTACGTGTGGTGTGTGAGCACATGTTTGTGCAAATTGTCATCAATTCTTACTACTGTAAACTAATTATTTCATATTCAAATTTTAGCTGACACTTATTGTTTTGCTGGCTACCAGTTATTTTCTACATCCCTGAATACAAAGGTTGTTTTGAATCTCATGGGGGAAGTATCATCTATATTGTAGCCTAACCTGTGTCAACTGATTGCTTGTACCCAGAATTAAAATACTACAGAAACTTTTCAGAAAGTTCAAATTGTTTAATTTTTTTTCAGCATATAGGAAACTATACACAAAGTCAGATAGGTCAAGTCACTGAACATACGACACTGAAACTTTTCTAATGCACTTAGGGGCCGTCGATAATAAAAGCTGACGCACAAGAAACGTAATTCCTTGGTTTTACTCGAGACCCCCTCCCTCCCCCCCTCAAAACAAAAGTTCTTATGTGAAATCAATTTCATATTATGATGCCGTTTCTGACAAACCCACACGCACATCTCAGATCCGTACGCCCATGAAAAAATACTGGAAGTGCACATTAATTAATAAACCTCCACTTTACGTGTTTCACTTTTAAGACACAGAACATTTTAATGTATTTCGCAGGAAAATGTAATTTAATGTATTTCTTAGGAAAACGTTTCACGTACATGTTTCACGTTAAAAAAGCATACAAGTTTTTATTTCACATTTATGTCTTTTCATTGTCTTTTCTGTCTCCGTATTTTTGGTCATTCTGTTCTCACTGCAAAGTCGCACTTCGAAAACAATAGACGAAAATCCTTATGCGATTTTGACGCACACAAAACGAAATGAGCTTTTAACCCCCCCCCCCCCCCCCCCAATGAAAGAATTACGTTTGTCGTGCGTCAGCTTTTATTATCGACGGCCCCTTATTGAGCTCCTGTGTTGAGAAAGTTTAACTTCCAAAGTCAACTGTGCAGCGGAGGTATATTTTTTCAACATTCTCCCATTTTAAGGGTCTAAATTGCATGTTTACAAACAATAACAGTCTAAGGTATGTCTAACAAAAACAAAAGTCTGATGAAAATGGGGAAAGATCATTTCATGTGAACTTCCATGACAAAAGGTATTCATCTTTAGAGTGATGTATAAAACAAGATGATATGTGTTCACTGAATTGTATCAAAAGTTCTGTATTTGTTACTGATCATTCCATGCCAAAATGAGATGTCATTCATGAAATTATTAATCTTCAAAACATTCTATGAAACTTGGATTAAAATTGCATATTATTTGAATTCAAAACGGATGGTAAGCATGTTTGCACAGAATACAGAACCCACAAGGAAGCAAAAAATAAATGTATGGTGAGTATCGACAAGATCAGTCAAAAACTTTTTTCATCAGTCCATAGTCCAGTTTCTGCACTTGGAAAATATATCAAAATTATGACAAACTATCAGTAATAACTGGCATTCACAAACTAACAAGTGTGATACCATCAATGCAAAGGTGAAATTAATATGCAAGATGTGTCGTCTAGCTTGATTTCTCATAGCGGTGATGACCTGTTATATCATCTACTCTCTGTTTGTGGCGGTCTATAGCTCTTTGGTGGCGTTGTATTGCATGTTCATGGTACTGGATCTCACTGTCATGATGCTCCTTCAAACTCTTCAACTGTTGTTCTTGCTATAGGCAAAACAAATTAGACAGTATATTAGCATATATTTACAGCAATCATTTTTATATATGCTCCTTGCCACTTGTTTACCAAAACTGACTACATGTATGCAAGATTTGACATGTAACCAGGGTTCTCAAAAATTTTTGAAGTAGGCGGAAAATTCAGAGAAGTAGACGGTTAGCTTGTGTGTGCAACCAGGTTCCCTGGGCGGGAGGGCGGGCGGGGGGGGGGGGGGGGGGGGGGAGACAGTTCTGAGCAATTTCATGCATTCTTATACAGTGTATAAAAGGCTATTCCAACATACACACAGGAGGGAGGGTTTCAGGGAGGGGGTCCCCTCTCTGTGTGCAAGAAATTTTTAAAATTTGAAGACATTTTGGAGTAATTTCATGCATTATTGTATTGTATGAAAGACCATTTCAGCATGAGAGTGTTAAGGATTATATTTAAATTTGAAGACATTTCTGAGCAATTTCATGCATTCTTATACAGTGTATAAAAGGTTATTTCAACATACACAAAGGGGGAGGGTTTCAGGGACGGGGTCCCCCGTCCCTGTGGGCAAGAACTTTTTAAATTTTGAAGACATTTTGGAGTAATTTTATGCATTCTTGTACAGTATTAAAGACCATTTCAGTATAGAGAATAATCATTATCATTGCCAATTACAACATGTTTTCAAGGGATAAAGTTTTTAAAAAAGTCAGAAAAATTAATTTGATATCACTCGGGCCTGTCAACTGCATTCAGTTGACAAGGATAATAGCAAAATTTCACCAGACTGTTGTGTAGAATTATGTTTAGCTCATGACTTGAACAAACATTTTGAAATACATCATAGAATGGGGCCTAGGGTTTTCACAACCCAGATAATGATCCGCTAGAATCCTGACCAGCTTGGCTGTACAAAGTGTTTTACTGATTTAAATAAACTTGATTGACGATACAGTATTAAAGAGTTTATTCAATTCAATGAATTATAGGAACACAATTTTCAGTGAATTTAATTCACTGTACTAATTTCACAATAAAACGAATCCGCGAGCTGATTATTGATTTTTTGCTGATGTTGAATATAATTGAAAAAGAGAGCAAAATTTCAGTGATCATATTTGATAAAATCTCAAACTAACGACACTGCACTGAACGCCGGCCTGTACTACGCCGTGTGTGTACAAAGTACCGGTAGTCGATCAATTGTAACACAGTACACACAACGCGATATCGGTCGACCTGAAATTTGACACTGTGATCGACGTAGCGTTTCAATAGTACGAAAAGTGAGACCAAGTAATTTTTTGTTTGTTTAGATTTGATCTAAACCTCCCAAAACCAACAGACAAAGTCAGAAAATCAAAGTTTTCAAGCGTCGACTTTCTCTTCCGCGATGCACACAACCACGGCCCCTCCACAAAACGCGATGTCGATCGACTTGAGTTGAATATTGACATCGTGATCGACCATGGATAGATTGACGTGGCGTTTCGAAAGTATGAAAAATGAGACTCAGTAACTTGTGGTCGCTTTAGATTTGATCAAAAACCTACCATGTACCAAACCCATCAGACTAGGCCCTACTCTTACGCAGAAAACCAAAGCTCCCAAGCGTCGACTTTCTCTTCCGCGTTTGAGCGAAACAAAAGTCGGCTTCATTCGGAAATGGTCGGCTATTCGCGGGCATAACGTAATTGTATGTTAGTCCAATTTTCGGCTATACCCGATGTGAACGTCGGAATAATTCGGGCTGTGATCGGGCGAGCCAGGTTGACCCTGAGAGCGATTCCCAGTGTACAGTACAACACGTTCGCTGATCGCGGTACTACAGTGAATCGAGTGATAGCAACAAGTTCACCGCATAAATTGCTAGACTACATATAGCCACATCGGCACTTCTGAAACCTTATCTGCGGCTTGCAAGACCACCAAAAAAATCTAATTATTGTTATCAAAACCAGAATTTCCGGGCCAGAGAGCGAAACAGTGCTGAAAAATAGCCGGCCAAAATACGAAAGTAGCCGGTCAATTTGGCCGGCATCCGGCTAAAAATGAACACGCTGTATAACCCTTGCATGCCTAAATTTCCATACATAAGGGTAGGTCCAGTGCATTACCAGAAATTCAGGCCTGAAAGGATTAACATTACCAAGTTCAATGTACTCATTATAGAGTCTATTCTTATAATGACATTTCCAACCTGAGATGTAAAACTCCAAATTATCTTCTAATATCCAGATCTTCTCAATTAGACTTTGGAAATTTTGCTGGTTTTTCCTGTCAGTCATCTTTCTTTGTTTTTTGAGAACTTGACATGGTACAATTTTACACATATTATTTTGGTGCATTTTGTCATGGTGTTTGTAATAAATTAACCCTTTGACTGCTAAAGTCACTTTTTGTCGCCTTGATAAAATGTCATGCCGAAAACATTTTTTTAGATCCAGACAGTTTTTGTCAGATTTTCCCCAACCTTTTGATCAAAAACAATGAAAAATTTTGTCCATGTGGTCCAAACTTATCAAAAAAATATAGAAAAATTCATAAAAACTGGTGAAATGTTGCACTAAAATTTTTGTTGGAAAAATTACAGCATTCAGAGGGGTTTATACCATTCTATGAAACTGACAAGATGGAAGGAGTGTACCATTGCCCAATACCAAGCCATACACTCACTGTGTCTAAAACAAGTCTGTACCCTCTCACTCAGATTATCAAAGAGCAAATAACAATGTTCAATCTTTGGAAATTTAAATGTAAAGGGCCATCAGAAAGCAAACTTCTATAAACCATTACTAGTTTTACATTGATTTCACAGGATCTGCACACGAACGCTATGTCAAATACAGACTGCTGTATTGCAGGGCAAGTAGCTTTAACCCAAGGTGATTTTCTTTCACTATTTTGTTTTGTATGACAATTGCAAGTTGTTCTACTCATCAAACCATGTGGAAACACTGTTTAGTTTATGAAGAGTGCTCATTTGTGTAAAATATCTGTTACAGTTAAGGTAGCGGTAAGGCTATTTTTGCACCAATTCTTTTCTCAGAGTTAATGTCAAGTTTCAAGTGTTAGAATCAAGATATTTAGTTCAAATTTTCAGGATAACTCCCTCAGTTAATACTTTCTCCAAAGAATATAAAAATTGTATATTTGTAGCCATGATTTTGAAATATGACACCAATCAATATTAAAATTTAATTTTTCATATTTTTTTTACATATTTGAATTTAATAATAATTGGATAGTATTAATATTACCAAATTAGTTATAAATATGTTGACACTATTAATTGTAAGATTTGTACGGCAGGATTTGTAAATAAAATTTGTTTTTATGATTTTACATGGGTTTACATATCAAAAAATTATTAAAAATTCTTTCAAATTTCAAAATGTGATTTTTCAAAAAGAACTTCAAATACAGGAAAATTGTGCCGTACAAATCTTATCTGTAACCTTCTTAATAGGCTGTAAAAATTCCATGTCCATATCTCATTTCAAAGGTTGGATTAAATTGGTATAAAATTATGTAGGAAAACTGTTATTCTGTCAAAAATGTTGAAAACAAGCCATATTTGCACCCCTCTTTTGAAGTCACAGAGCAGTCTTTTGGTTAATCTCACTTTTGACACCTCTTTGACACTCAAACAATCTAAAAATGCATTTACAATAGCAGTCACGCATTCTGAATGCAAGCACTGCCTTGTCAAACTTTCCTGAAAAACAGTAAAAAATGACTTTCCCTTTTCAAACATTTTTTTAAAAGCTAGGGGACCTCTACCATAGTTAATACACTAAGGACTCCCCAACTTCCTCTTATTTGGTCAGTTTTTCAGAAGTTTCAACGGGCTATAACTCTGCAATGCCTTTGACCCCAAATGTCTAGTTTTTTTTATTCCACAGAGAATGTTGACTACTTTTATGTTTTAATAGTTTTATTGAAGTTTGTAACTGACGCTCTAGCCTTTACCGCCACCTTAATATTTGGATTCTAGTCCACAAAATTAAAACAAATCACTTGTCAACAATAACAGGCTGAGTTGACAAGCTGAATTCTGTACAAGTCAATGTGCTGTAGGGAGTAAAACAAGAAACTGTAATTGATATTTAATACAAAAAGGCGAAATAATAAAAAATTAATACCTGCCCTTAAAATAACATATTCAAAAGTTGTTACAAAAATACGATGCCACTTTTGAGTTAGAATAAAAAAAATACTATTGATGAAAAGAACTGATGGACCAAACATTTTAAGACATTGCGATGATCACTGATGTTATACAAATTACTCACCAATTCTCTGAAATACTGTTCTTCTCTTGCAGCTTCCATTTGACCAAAGGCACCACCAGCTTCTCTGATAGAACCACCTCCACCACCACCCTACATACAAATTACAAGTAGACAACTCTTGCATTATAAATTACAGCACAAACAATTCATAAGTAATCTTTGGGTTACATATTGTGAATGCCAAATAAAATATTTGAATTAACATTTTGTCTTAAACTAAAACAGTCTAATCTTTCAAATTTATCATAATAATCCTCGTCTGAAAACCACCATCTGATTGGCTAAGTTTGTATCCTGAACTAGAAGATTTGGGCCCTGGACAATGAATAATGAACTAAAACTGGAAAAAAACACGTAATTGATTTAGCGGCAAGAAAAAATATGTTTAACTGCCTAGCACTTGTAAACTCATGTGTGGGCATATTTAGTGCAAATAATAACCAAATGAAACAAAGTTATCATTTCCATCAAATACTTTAATTTCCCCCGAGAGGTCATACCCGTTACTGAATACCGTCATTTGCCATATATTACCTGTAACTCAGACAGGAACTTCTCTAACGTGATATTCTGTGAAATTAACTTTAAAACTCAGTTAAGTGTTACAGTAAACTGTCACAGTCATGTTAGCTTGCAAATTAAATTCAAATGAATTTAGTAATCACATCCCCATGTAATTTCCTTTCTAGCATTCCAAAGTAGCAGTGACCAACTTGACTTGATTGTGACATATGACCTTGACAGGATGAGTTTAAATAGTCGATAAACTATAATTTTGATCATTTTTTTATTTTGTTTGTTTCTGTGTATCATCTGCAGTTTCTAATTTGAATCCCTGAACCATGGAGAAATTCCTAATATTTAGCTCATAAATTTACCCTATATGAGTATAATCTGCATTGTTATTGTTTAAATTTTGTATTCAGGTCCGCACTAGAATACATTTATCAACAATAACAATGTTCATTTCACATATACAGGCTGTGTTGGCAAGAAGGACGCCGGGCATTGGTCATGATGATCTTATTATAGTAAAGTTCTGTAGTTGATACATTAAAACAGAGTAGTGAAAAATTAGTCAAAAGTTACAGCTAATGTCCCTTTAAATAGTCTGATTATGAATGTTTATTTTAGAAACATCAAAATAATTACCATTGATAGATGCCTTTGACCAAGATTTTTCAAATTGTATGAGATATCATTTGCACAATACAAAAGGAGCATTCAGAATCCTTCAACTTGCCACAATTATACAGATAGTTGGAGGAGGATTAATATGACTATTTTCCTCCCACTGTCATACTGACAGTAGAATGATTAATCCTCTCTCTCCAAAGTTGTAGTTATTTCTGTGGTTTGTCTATGGAGCCTGGTAGAAAGAGGATTTTTATTATTATCATCCCTCCTCCAAAGGTGACAGTTTGAGGATTAATACTATGATCCCTCCTCCTACACCGACAGTGGGGGAATTAATATTATCATCCCTTTTCCCTCAGTAACAGCGAAAGGATTAATATTATCATTCCTCCTCCTCCTACAGTGACAGTGGGAGGGGGATTAATATTATCATCCCCCTTCCTACAATGACAGTGGGAGAAGGTTTAATATTTTCATCCCATCATCAAACAATTAGAGAGGCAAGGGGAAACAAATCTTAGTTTGATGTAATTTCTTGATACAAGTTAAATTTTTACTGAAAAGTACAGAATTTCCCAAGCAACACTTTTACCTTACCTTTCCAACACCACTTCCATATTCACCCATTCCTGTGCTATATGAACAAACTCGGCTGCAAAATATAAGATCAACTTTGTCAAATCATTATGGTGCCTTGATAAACACTATTTCCAAAGTCAGAAATAACTACCTGTTGGTCTGACTGAGGTAGGTAAAATTTTGGTCAAGTAGGTGAAATTTTACAGTAACATGCAAAATGAACAGGTTTAAATACATGGTTTGCCAAGATCAGTGGCAAGATAAATGGGGCAAACAGTATGTGAGATATGATTATCAGAACAGAAATTATTTTGACGGGTCAACAACTTTTCATAACTACATTTAACATGTGGATGCCTGGTTGCTATTTGCTGTGAATTTCAAATACTGCTATTTCACAGTATAAATGTAAAGTACACATATAGGTTGTTTGTTTTTTACCTTTGACAGAGCAAAATAGTAGTGTGTGGGCAATGTAGTATCACCAAAAAAAGAAAGTTAGGGACCATCTCAGAATGTTGCATAAGTTCAAGAAACAAAATTTCTTCATTTAGATCAAAACCCCCTCCCTTAAATGAAAGTTCAAAAATGAGAAATGTTGATGTCCACCTGAGAGAACAATGTAGCATTTTACCATAGCTACTGAAGAACTTGCGATCACAAAATAAAAGTGTGAAAGTGAAGTTCACTAACTGAATGGAGGTCAAACCTCCTCCCAAATAAACGAAAGCATTTTGCTGTTTGAACTTATGCGACAATCTCAGACTGTCCCTTACGCAAGAAAACAACCATATTACATGAAAAGCTATATATCCAAAATGTTTTTGAGATACTTGATAGCCAGCTAAGTATGCCATAACATTTAACTCTCAAAAAGACTCCAGAAGGAATCGAAGAGAATGGTTTAACTGTGGCATATAGCAACATAAATGATACCACACAGTAATTAACTTACAAACACAAACTTTGACATTTGAAGAGAATTCAAAGACTCCAATATTTGATCAACTTTGCACAAAATTTTTTGATTAAAATTTAAAAGATGATCTTACTGGACCAAATGAAATGGGGTCAATGTACTCAAAAATTGTATCATGTTTAATCAAATTTGAAAGTGGACCATTTAGGATGTTCAGTATTCAATGTGTACTGGCAGCAAGGGACAACTACAATTTGTTTTAATGGTTGATTTTTTAATTGCCCCTTAAAGTTCAGGACCACCAAATGGTTGTGTAATGTTAGCTAATGCTATGGAGTCGATGCACAAATGCAAACTAAGTGTACTTTTCTAGAAACTTACACAAAAATTTCAATTTTGGTACAAGAAGCCATTTCAAAACAACTGTATCATGTATCACTAATTCAAAAGTAGTGTCACTGCGCTAAATTTTAAGATATTAACCAACAACATTGTTTCAGTATATAAGAACCAATAAAAAACTGCTGACTCATACAATGATTCAACAGTTTTTCTGAGTGCTTTTGATAAATGTGACATTCGGAATCTTCATTGCTTGGTCAGCAACCTGCTCGTTTCCTCCTACAGCTTAAAATCATTTGTAAAGAAATGTTTTGGAATCAACTCTGAAAGGAAATGACAATACTTCAGTTTTAATCAGATCTATACTTTTTTGAAGGCTGAAATTTGTAACAAAGGGAATTGTAATAAAATCCATGTATGATGGATTTCTACAACATGTATCTCAAGCATAGAGGAACACTATTTTCCTCATCATATTGCTTGTCCACTAACTTTTAGTACTCACCCACCACATAGTAACAACAAAGACAGCTAAGGGATGTGTCAATCAAGAAATCTTCGAAAGGGGAACGGTCATCTTGACATGAATTTTGCTTTCCATTCATTCCAAAAATTGACAAATTATTTGTTTTCATTTTGCCCCACATGCATACACTTTGTTCGTCAAACACATTCTTTTCAACCGTTAACTATATCATAAATCGGCGTTGATGCAAAAGAAAAATTCACCAATATTTGCCCTGCAGATTTTTTCAATTTTTGACCATCCGGTCCCAACAAGTCCCTAGGCGTCGAATAACCTTTCGTAAATACAGTTTGCGTGCTTTCATTCACGTACTTAACAGGCGCAGGCTCACCTTATAATATCTCCCATTTCATCAATATTGACTAGTGCTCAGTAGTGGTGCACATTTGACGGGGTCCAGGAGTTTACGCCTCGCTCCGAAACTTTAATCACTTATATAGCCGGAGCTGAACAGCCAACACGGCAAACAAAGATCCTCGGGCTAAAATTATTGCAGCTATCGTTTATATTGTTTCCAGATGCAATTCGACTTAAAGTTTTCGACTGAACTCACGCGAAATTGCGTCGCGGGACATAAAATGTTTGCAGGCCAGAGTAGACCAAAGTTATTCTTGTCTCTCAGGATATGCACTGTGCAGCGTGCTCAATGCTATTAACTTAGGAATTATAGTTCTTCATGTCACGGCAAAATTTGGTTTCTTAACGTTCCACTCGAGCGAGATATTGGCAGAATTCAAATCACCGACACAATCGCCAAAAGGAATGTTTCGGCATGTCGTGCAACTTGTGCACAACATTAATTAGTTGCGAGACGGTTTACGTTATGATGCACTATTCATCTTATCAACATTTCACACCTTTGAATGAAAGTTTTCTCAATATACAAAATAAATCTAAGAGGGGACACATTGCACATCAGCTCATACAAATGTCAGAATTTTGACGAGTCATACCTCAAAGTTCCTAAATTTTTGGTCGACCAAAGTCGTACTCCTCCAGCTACTCGTACCAACGCCATTTTGCTATCAAACCTGACATCTGCGCAGCGGGGAACCACGGGAAATTTATCGGTACGTACGTGCGCGTGCGTGCAGGTGGCGCGCGCAATCGGACGATGAATGACTGCCAACATTCCAGTCAGGGCTAGGATGGAGAACACCGTGAGCAGACCAATTTCTGTTTCTTTTCGGTCATACATTGAATAATTTCTCAAACATTGCTTAATTTTTCCCTCACCTTTCGTCGAGCCGTTTTTCCTTTCTTAAAGTTTTAAAAGAGGTGACAGATTATTGGTTTGTATTTTCCGTGTGACAGTTAAAATATAAAACAACTCATAACAAAATCATCAAAATAGCTTGCTGTGTTGGCGAAATTCCTTTACAGCTATTGAACAGGACCGAGATTCGCGTAACTAAATCTCCGCATTCAATGTTCCACCCTCAAGTTTGGTGAGTTTTAATACAACATATTCGGGAGACAGGTGTTGTCTACATCGCTCAGCAATTTCCTCGTAATATCGGATCCCTTGTTTTGCTTCTAGTAGGGTGGCCAAAGTTAAGCTAAAATGTTGCGACATATTACGCAACTCACGCACACTGAAAGTGAAATTTGATTTTCGTGAAATTTTAAACGCCATTTTGCTGAAAATAAGTAGCTCAGTTACTGAAAAAATGGATATTTCCAATTAAAATCGATGTATGAGGCAGGTTTCATTAAAAAACTGAAGAAAAAAACGATTGAAAAATAGTGTTTTTCCTCTCCAAAAATGCCACTTTGTACTGACCAGCCACAGCGCTCGAGCGGTCGCCGCTCATGGCACGCACTTCTGAATCCAGTCAATACCTATTTCGCAACGGAACTGCTTTCGGGCCCTGTGCATGCTGTCATAGAACTGTGAAACTTGGCCAGGAAGTGGCAGACCATCCCATTTACATGTAGTGGTGAGTTTTTGTTATATTCTGGGAATTTTAGCCAGCAAACAAGAGGTAAAGTGAGTACGGTAAATTCGGTGTAGATTTTTCCCATTTAGATACATATTTTTGCCATAAAACTTGTAGCATGCTCTTTTTAAACATCATTCCAACATTTCTGTGAAATATGACGAAAATCTGTCCACGAGCACAAGTACGAATCATAAAAACAAAATCGTGTTCATTCATAGACCTCAGTACAGTGTGACTCAAGATGGCGGCGGAAGGCAGTCACACTGACACACCATTGACAGCCTGCCTGAGGCTGAAGTTAGGGACAGCTATTTCTTACAATTTCATGGCTGAAAATGAACTGCATTAAAAGACAATTGACTGTTTAAATTGATTTGTTAGAATTGAGTGTTATTAAATAACATTGTGACAAAATTTCATTGTATTGTGAGCTCTAGTTTTTAAGTTATGTGAATTCAAAATTCATAAAAACATAAAATACATCCATTTTTCGATGGTACGGTGCCGCCGCAATTTTGACTAAGTCAGACAAAATATTTTCAATTTTCAACACTCACAGTTTCAAAATCCAAGACTGTGCATCAGTCAAATCTTGATTTTTCCGTAATATTGGGTAAATCTGTGCACAAGACACATAGTTTAATGATTCCATGTGAAGTAAATAAAAAATTATGGGTTGCCAAACTTGAAGGAATCGGCATTCATTGAAATAATTTTAAAATTTACCGAAAATTGTCCGCGAAAAAATGGCATTTTTATTGCTTTAAAAATTCATAACTTTTGATTGGATACAGCTATTTGCATAATTTTTTTTTTATTTTTCTTCTTGTACCCCATTCTTGCTAAAATCCATTTAAACTGTGTGTATAAACAAGAGAAAAAAATGGCTTGGCCACCCTACTTCTAGCAAGAAATCAAGGATAAACAGCTGGCAATACGTCCCTAGCAGCTTTTTCTTTCCGTTTTCTGAAAATAAAAGTAGCATTGAGCACTAGTCCTATGTGTGCCAGTACGATTATTTCTCATAGAATAATAAATCTAGTCGTTGAGGGCGCGCCATTGGACGGTGGCCAGTTTCAAGCCAGGCTGAAAATAAAGTTAATTATGTTCAAGTATATTAGCACTTTGTCGATGCTGTCAATTTAACATGTACGTATCTCTATTCGCGACTAACCTTTCATGTCATAGAAAAGATTATATACGATCAGTTGTGTGATTATTGTTAGTTCGGGGACAAATTCAATCTTTGCTAGAAGCTACATACGTAGTTACAAGTTTTGGAGGTTTTTTCGTGTTTTTTTTTTTTTTTTTTTTTTTTTGAGCTTAAAAGAATAAAACAATAAGCTTACATGGGAAATACTCGGTAAATTTTGTCCGGTCAATGCTGGAGATAATGAATTTGACATCACCAGCCATGTATTTGTCGTGTGTGTATTTTCTTAAAGGGGCAAAACAACAGTTTGGGGTAAACCATAATCTATGGGACTGATGTGAAATATTTGCACAATGTATACTAATCATTCTATACACAGATCTTGCTTATCTCCTGGCTCCCCTTTTGCATGTAAACCGTTAAAAGACATTAAATTAATTTGAAGTGACAAACTATGTTATTCCCAACAAGTTTACAAAGTCTATCAACTTAACTGTTCAAGAGTTTACTTGCACTTTACAACCATTACATTCGTCTTCGGTGATTATGAAGTGGATATTGCGCTAGTTACCCGGATTACGCAGTATTTCCATAACTCATAGCTCAATTCAGTGCAAATTGAAAACGACCGTTCCATGGAAAGGTACTCAAATTAAAACAAAGATCAGAGACGTATGCAACGGATCCGCTTGGAAGTCTCATTTGTTACTGTGTGACGTCATCGAGTCATGTGATGTGTATCGGAAGCACATCGGTGTATCTTGAAGATCGATACAGATGTATGAACTCGCGACAATAAACCACTGCCCCATCACGATTCAATTGATGCTACATTCAAAACTTGAAGACATTGCAAGTTTTTAGTTTCATCCAAGTACTGCGATATTAGACAAGTTGGAAAACTACCGTGAAAACGACAAAGATTATGATTCAGTTGATTGAGGCAAAAGTATTCTCCCCCCCCCTCTCTCTCTCTCTCTCTCTCTCTCTCTCTCTCTCTCTCTCTCTCTCTCTCTCTCTGCGCACTTATTTATTTTACGAATAGGACGAGGCTTAATAATATACTCCGACAAAATAAAAAAAATATTATATACTGTACTTTAAAATTTGATGCGTGTATCAAGAAAAAATATTTCGAAATTAAAGTTTCGAACCCATCTGAGGAATCACAATATACAGCTACAGGTTTGGTATTTTTGAACGCAGAGCTTGAAAATGAATAAAAGCATATTACACAATGTAATATGTACAAAAACGATACAGCGAAAGTGAAATAAAACTCGAGGTAAGAACATGATAATCTACATGAATTAATCGTTTGAAAATGTCGGATCCAAAGCTCTCCTCCATAACAAGACATTAACCCTTTGAGTGCTGTAATTTTTCCCGCCAAAATTTTAGTGCAACATTTTACCAATCTTTTAATTTTTTCTGTAATTCTTTTGATAATTTTGGACCAAATGGATATCACATTTCATTTGGTAATGGTTTTTATCAAAATCATGTAAAAAAAAACTGAAAAAAATGGATTGGAGTGTATTTTATAAAGGTGACAAAAATTGACTTTGGCGCTCAAAGGGTTAATGGAAATAAAAATTGTTCTCATTTGCTCAGTCATAACTTTTAATGGAAGAAAATTAAAGAAAATAGTCCGACTCCATAATATTATTGTTTGCATCTTTAAATAACCTCTCTCTCTCTCTCTCTCTCTCTCTCTCTCTCTCTCTCTCTCTCTCTCTCTCTCTCTCTCTCTCGAGTCTCTCTCTCTCTCTCTCTCTCTCTCTCTCTCTCTCTCCGAGTCTCTCTCTCTCTCTCTCTCTCTCTCTCTCTCTCTCTCTCTCTCTCTCTCTCTCTCTCTCTCTCTCTCTCTCTCTCTCTCTCTCTCTCTCTCTGTTCAGGTAATGTTACAGCAATAAAGCAAAGTGTTCTGCCTGTTAAATTTTCACTGTGGCTTATGTGCATCAAGCCACATTAAAGTTTCTTTTTTATATTGCTAAATCACATTAGATAAAATATTAATGCCCCATTTCTTGTGAGTTTTGATGTATTTCCAATTATTTGATCTGTTTGTGACCTACACTTTTTATATTTTACTCCTAGAATCATAACAAATTGCTTGGTATTATTGAAACTCGACATCACCTGGGTGTCGAGTTACAGACTCTATGATGTACCGCACAGTATTTTGTAGAATATGTTAAAGCTGACGAATAAATTTCAGTCCGGACCAGAATTACCTTGTCGACAATGAGATCGCATATTGTACACCTTTCGCATTAGTACGTCTAGATACTAATTGTGTTTCAAAATACTTCAGCGAAAGGGGGAAAAATTATAGAACAAAAATATTGAAATATCATACGCTATAATAGAATGACGCTCATATTTTACAAAATAGCAATGTAAGTGAGAGCTGGTCTACGTCATCTGGGTGCATACAAGGTGAATTTGAGTTGGTTGACTCCATGTTTCAACAAAACGTTTACGCATGCATTTCAAATATGAAACCCTATACGGCTCAGACACTATATCACATCCAATAAAGGCTCCTCCATTCATCGTGAAACACATCGTATAATATATGACGAATGCAAATTTAACACAACGCCCCCACATAGTTTCCATTTTCAATAAGAGCCTATTCGAGTATTTTAAATCTGCTTTCACTCAGCAAATTATGTACAACCATTGTGCATATGTTGCCAACGGTGACCTACACGTTGTCGACGTAAGAGTCAAACCCGCGGCCTTTTGATATGTTGGGATTTTCGGCACGTTAATTGAGACGATCTTTATTCGAGTGTCAATAGATATGTAATATGCTATTTCCTGAGCATTACTGCGGAACCTAGCGCAATCGTTGGTCTAGCAGCGTTCAGCACATTGTGTACAGAACACCGAGCAGCAGGTACACCCGTACCGGACTGTGTGTGAGAGAGACATGAAGAAGCCGTTGTGTTTACTGGGTCTATGTATTTTTACTTTGGCAATCTTCTTTGGTAAGTTCATTAGATTTTCGTATTTTAACTGTTTGAAATCACGAAGTGATGCCCATGGAACAACATACATGTCGTGCTCTACTCCACTCTCACCCGGCAGTGTGTATGTGTTTAGATTCTGCGTTTCAAAACACAATGACCCGTACGTCTGTTCTTTGTAATAGCACGTTCGTTTGTAAATGGTTCAATGATCAGTATCACTCAGGGTAAATGAATAGTTTACCAGATCCCAGGGAATAATGACAACAGGTCATCTTGAAACACGTAGTGGCGGTAAACAAAGGCAATGCCGACACGACGTAAGCCATCGACAGTATGATACTCCGTTGCTGTGGTAACAGCGCCTTCCGTCACGACGACTCTGTCGTACAGGTCAGTTTCCTTCGGCTTGATTCAGTTTGTAATGTTTGCTATTATTAAGGTTTTGAGATGTTTATTCAGCAGTCTTGCCATGCCGAATAAGGTAATAGACTCACTGAGGTCATTAGGTATCAATACTCTAGGGCGACACGCTTCATACTATGTGACCTGTGAGATACATCGTGTGCGCAGTAGGGATGTGTTGAAGAATGGCTGAGATTTGGATTCGTAAATGGAATCCCGTTTTCATAAAGCCAGTCTCTGAGGTTAAATACGATGATATTCAGAGAGAGAGAGAGAGAGAGAGAGAGAGAGAGAGAGAGAGAGAGAGAGAGGGTATTTATAGGCAGGAAAAGGTAGAGACAGATACTGAGGAAGATATTGTACAGCAGACAGACAGAAATGTAGACATAGGGTCCTACCGGACGACATCGACGATATAATTCGAATGTCACTTGACAGCTAAAGTTCCCAGGTGTATGAACAGATCATTAAAGAGACAACTCGGAGATGTGCAAAAGGTGCCATAGGCGAATAAGGCATTTGATAGTCAAAGCAAAATAAAGTAGTAATTATGAAATATGAATACTATTATAATTACTTTGGTTAGTTCAGTGATTTCTAAAGTATTGCATGTAGATTTTATTAATACAGGTTTCATTTCAATAGTTATCATTAATATTCTTATTTCATAATTAATGTTATATTTTACTTAGAACGGACAATGTTTAGACTATGAATGTCTTATTTGTCTGTGAAGACACCATGGAAGACACAGGAAACCACAATAGAAGATATATTTGTCTTGATAGATGCCAAGGCTCCTTGAAAACGAATCGATAGTGATTCTGCTTATCTATACCTCTACTGTTTTGAGATCATAATTAAGTTCATAATTGACATTGCAGATGTTACCTCAATAGACGCTGCTGTCAAATGTTATCGTTGTAAGGAGATCTACCCAGATTCAGGTATATACCTTGCCAATGATAACAAAGATTGCCAGGAGGAATTCACCTGTCAATCATCCGCTGACACGTGTTTTGTCAACATGTCGTACGAAGGTGAGTCTGTGACGATGCTTCTTGTAATATACATGTAGGTACTTTACACACGAAGTTAGAACAGGAGAAAGCTGTATCTTTCAATTTCTACTGTCTTGAGTATCTAACTTTACCGTACAGTTTGGTTTACCGGAGCCAAGGAACAGATAAGTTATGTTACTAAACGAACCACTATAGGAAAGAATTGCGAGCTTTGTTGTTCACTGGTGAGAATCAATCTGGTTAATTCTCACCGTTAAATAATGAGTCTAGTCGATTTTCACAATGAACGGTAAGTCTGGTTGATTCTCACCAATGAACGGTAAGTCTGGTTGATTCTCACCAGTGAATGATGAATATGATACATTCTCACAGAGAAAATTACCATTGTGATGTGCTTGGTGAGAATTTCCAGTCTCACCTTTGAGAATCTGTTACCATCCTTGATTCTCACCAAGCAGTGCATTTCTCACTGCTCACTAGGGAGGATATAAAATGTCTCGCAATTTTTTTCTAATAGTGAAGGCGCAATCTGTCATCCAAGACTATCGTTAGTATAGCTCGACCACTCATATGCATCTCGTTAAAAACGTTGATCAAAATGTTGGCTTTTTTTTACAAATAATTATCTGTTGCTATACCGCTCCATTTATTTACTGTACAGATTCCTGTTTTTTTGAACCGTAATTTCGTCGAATGAATAAAGTATACACATGCTTCCATAAAGGAGCTTCGTACATGCTTAGCCAGTTTTAAGAGCATTTTGCGGCGAGATAGGCATTGCGTTGTAGGAAAATGGAAGTCCTTTTGTTGTAAAGTGGACGCAGCTGCCACATGATAACAAATGAATTATTTCTTTCGTTGGGGGATGACTTTCTAAATGGTCGTTTAGCAGCCAATGCATCGGATCAGAAGTGTACGCTATCAGTCACAAGGCATTCAATTTTGACAGAACTATGCGATATTAATACACAATTGCCGCATTTCGAACATATTTTTGAAAATATGTTCATATATTTATTACTTATATGATTGCGTTTTTTACAGAAATGTATCGACGTCCTTCAGATTTCGGATTTAACTACGGATTTATCTATAATGACATCTAAAATGTGCTTTGACACGATTTACGCCCGAAGGCAACTTACAGGGGGTAGTCCGGTCTGCGGCTGTGCGATTTTCTTGTCGATAAACGTTGCCTCTTCCCAGACATTGGCGATGGATCATTGAGCAAATGGGAAGAAAATTCAACATTTGATGCATGTTCATAGGTCACTAGTGTTTTAGCTTTCAAATCACCGAATCACTGCAAGATTTTGGCAAATAAACTTTAGCTGCGTCCCTTCATATGAAGATACGGGTTTCCGCACAGCCACCGTTTTGAAAGTTTGGATATGCACAAAGGGCTGTTTGGATATGTTATTGTTATGCATATCAACAGACACGTAGTAATAGCAGTATGGGTCCCATACGTACAGCCGCAGACCCAATCCTTTAACGTACGTGAAATCGATCGAAAGTAACATTATGTCGCACGGGTTACGGTTATTATGCCTGGCTCAATCTGCACACATTTGGTACAGGCCTAATTGGCTTCTCGCTCCAAGAAAATGTAAACAAACGCACATAAACGTTTGTCATTTAGAGATACACAGATACATACATACAGTCATAGATACACACATATTTATATACATATATTTTTATTTATATAAAAAATACATACATACCATACATACATACTTATAGGCATACATACATCCATCCATACATACATACATTCATTCATACATACATACATACATACATACATACATACATACATACATACATACATACATACATACATACATACATACATACATACATACATACATACATACATACATACATACATACATACATACATACATACATACATACATACATACATACATACATACATACATACATATATTACACACATTACACACATTTACGTACGTGGAGACATACACAAATGATACATCTGACATGTTTTAAAATATTTCTATAAATACTGTTATATGCTCACAAGGGGTTCAATGCGCACATTCACATGTGCTGTTACTTAGATAAACGAACATTGTGCAAGAATTAATACCTTCCATCGACGAGCAATTTCTCTGTTAAAAACATTTGATGATTAACATGGACTTTATTTCCACTGTTCTCACTCTGTGTCGGGGCATGCGCAGACGGCGCGTTATAGCAATCCTATTAAAACCTACTGCACTATTGGCCTGCAGGTAATTTGGTTTCAATTTTGATGACATCGAAGAATGATTAATGCGTAAACGTCGAACTATAGTTGAGCGCGATATCATTTGATCATTTGATTAACACGTACACTGTCGCAAGCATTAACATCCCATTATCGGTCACGAGATCTAATCGCTTTTACGCGACAGAACGCAGAAAAGTGAACCACATAATGTTTGGTCACACGAAAAAATTCAGTGTCGCGAACCTAATAAGTGTCGACATCGTTGCACCGCGTAGCTGATGTATTTCCTATGATTATAAAAGGCCATAGTTATTTATAGATTGATGCAAAGCGGTGTATGTTATCATCATAGGGTTGAAGGCATCTGCGTGTTTGTACAACAAACTATTCATGGCATTTAATTTGCTATTTAACCTTGCTTAGATAATTTAAACAGGGAATTAATTTCTTTGTTGCCATTAGCGCTTCGACATGTTAATTCTGAAGTGATGGGAGGTAACTGTCGTTGGTAAATAAAAAATCGATTAATTTGAAGACTACAATAATTCCTCATTTCTTAATAGACAAGGCGACGACATGGTGTATGAGAGAAAAGAAAATGTAAGCCAAATTACTGCGCGACCATTTAGTATTTAATCTCGCTTAAAGCACTATATGATTATGTTTGTCTGAGTGTTTCAAATATTGATGAGAGAGAGAGAGAGAGAGAGAGAGAGAGAGAGAGAGAGAGAGAGAGAGAGAGAGATGTTGAAGGCAAGAAAGGCGTCGCTGCATACGTGAAAATTTATCTCGCTATGATAATTTTGTAACTTTAAGCAATTAAGAATTTCTTTCCTCGACTCATAGGTACCTCGTGCCAATAAAATAACGTATAATTTGCTCGCTGCAATCTACCGAAGGATGCTGATAACGAGCTTTTTGAGCAATTTATTTAAAACTTACCCTCCGATAAGTGCGCTTATTTAATTGCGTTTTTTCATATCTAGTGTCGTCGACAGGGACAATCGCCACAATGTAAGATCATCGGCTGCCCTGCACACATCTTAATTCTAACCTTATCTTATTCTCTTTGCGTCAACCACCCCGGCAATGTTTATGTTAATTTGGTCACGATTCACGTGCAGAATTATTAAACTTTGTTTTTCCATCGCATTATCCATCATTAAACTCTCTCTGACATTGTATTAAAGTGACGCCCCCTCCAGTCTCTCTCTCTCTCTCTCTCTCTCTCTCTCTCTCTCTCTCTCTCTCTCTCTCTCTCTCTCTCTCTCTCTCTCTCTCTCTCTCTCTCTCTCTCTCTCTCTCTCCTTTGACACCTTCTGAGTAAGCTCTGTCTTCCTTAGCGGTTTTCCAATCGTGACCATAATTTTTCACATTTCGTTGCAGTGGCTGCCGGCAAATTGGTCATCGAGAAAGGCTGTCGTAAAAGATATGACTGTGAATTGACGAGTAAACTGGTGCAGTTGCAATATCACTGCGACCAACACTACACCAAACGGCAATGCTATGAATGTTGTAATGACGACCTCTGTAACAAAAGTGGCGGGAAACTATTGCAATCTTCAAGTGTCTCAATAGCAGCGACTACAATCTTTATTTATTTATTTCTTTTCCGATGATTAAAGTAGAGAAGAAATACGTTTTTTGAAAAGTAACAAAGACTTCTCTGTAGGAATCTTACATGTTGAATATTTGAAAGCTTTATTGTTTGGAATGCGCGGCCATGCATTACATCAATGTCGTATGATGAGTACAAGAATTGAGTTTTACTGTTTTCCTAGTAAGTTTTCAAATTATATGAAAGACATTTGCTCGGCGGAAGGACAGAATTTTACACTATGAGTATGCGCGTTTCGTGCATACCGAAGATGATGTCTATGACATGATGTTGATCTGTAGTACGTTGTTGTAAAACCTCCATTTGAATTCTTGAATCTGTTTGTAAATCAGTCAAGTTGAACCTAAACGGAAAGGTAAAATTCGGAAATTCGCGCACAGTTTTACAGGCTTGAAAGACGAGATTTAAAATAATCAAATTCCACTCCAAATTCTTTCAACATCGACCTTATGTGTATAAGTATGTGAATGTATGCATACATAAATACATACATACATACATAACATACATACATACATACATACATACATACATATTATGACTTCAATTGTATACGGTGATACATCAATACGCGGTCGATAAACATAGTTATAGGCCAAATTCATTTTATTCATATTTGTTACGTATGTTTTGAACGAGTATATTTTCCACTTTTGATGTAATTCAAACTCCACATTTCAGATAGTGGTTTCAGCAATAGGTGTGACTCCGAGTCGATGTATATAATTGTATCAGAACAAAGTCATCATGCACGTACATAAAATTAAATGAGTTTTTGGTCCATATTGTTATTCATATTTTGTCCGTAATCAAGTGAGAAAATGTTCCAAGGAGCAGAAGAGCGCAGTACTAGTGATACTTTGAGAAGAGAACGTCGTCAATAGTTGTCTGTACCGACTCGTTAGTACGCATGTAAATTTTAAGAGGAAATGAATACATGAGTTAAATAAATTTTACAGTAGCTCTCCATTGATTGAGAGACGTTACAAATTTAGACAATATCACTCCATATTAGATAAATAACACAGCGAATTCCCCGTCACTTGCCTTGCACGGAGTCACGAACAAGTTAAGATCGGGCCTCATAATTTCACTCATAGTAATTTTCATAGCAAGTCTCAAAAGGCAGATACTTAGTTATGCAATATTTTTCCGTTTTTATGATAAGGAAGGCGTGTCATTTCCTCGCGACAAAATGAATGATATTGATTCCATCTGGTTGTATCCACGCCGTCAGGATGCATTGCAAATAATACCGACTGACAAGTCTAACGCCGGTAAATCAGAAGCATATTTTATCTTCTATGTGTTTTACTCTTCTGATGCTTGAATTTCGACGCATTTGTCTACAAAAATGTGACTTGTGACTGGATTTTTGATAATTATTTCACCGTAGCTGTGCTACAATATCCAGCTGGGCCTCTTGATACACTTGTCAAGGGAAATTTAACAGTAACATACGATATGATAGAATGTAAGCCGCAAGCATTCAGAGAGACTGTATGGATACTCCATGCACTGATATACTCCAAATTCTCAGCCGAATACTATCGGTACAGCTTCCAGTGTATTGGTATGTTAATATGTAATTTAGGTGTAATTTTATACCTGATTGATAATTTTTGTGAATAAACATCCAGAAATACTCTGACGGAATAATGATGCGCTCACGTCTCATTTACCTCAGCATTCCACAATTAACAATCAACTTCGATATCACAACCACAGATGCGTTCATTTCTATCTCATGTTAATTCAAAGTATAATGATCACTCAGCTGAAACTATGATACTGTACAGCATTTCAAATTCAATTCCAAGGTCGAAAAGTGCTTTGAAGGGTCAGTAATGCTAACTTTTGGTAATTTTTTCACCATTTGTTTCAATGTCAACCATAATTGTTGTACTTCCCAAAAGCATGTTGATATACACAATGTTAAGCTTGTCAACCCAGCCCATACGTACGTGTGTAAACCGCATTGTTTATTGTTGAAAAGTGACTTCTGGTCCGGACTAGAATTAAAATGTAAATAATAACAATGCATTTTACACATATAAACACTAAGTTGACAAGCTAAATAGTGGGTGTTTTAATATTCTTTGGGAAGTAGAATAAGAAGTTGCATTGATATACGAAACAACAGTAATGAAAATATCATCAAAGTTATCATTACTGGCCCTTTAAGATATAGTGTAAGTAAAGTTACGATCCATATCTCCCCTTTCTATGATGACATCATTTCTAGAAAGCACACGTGTTATTCTTCGGTCTCAAACCTGCCTATCCAAAACATGTTTTAGCGTTTTCGAACTCAGCACAAACACATTTAAAATTTTAAAAATGTCTCTTCGTCACACTTTCAACTTTACAGGGACATGATAAGTATAAATTAGTTTTGATAAAACTTCGTGTAAGTATATATCAGATTAATTAGATTATTAGCGATATGTTTAACATAGTATGCACCTCGAAAGTGAAAGACTTGAACTTTTGCTCAAACTTTCCTCAATGAATCTTTCAATCATTCTCTTTCAAAATCACAAATAAAAATAAGGGGTCAACATGCAAATTTTGTACTAGAGAAACAAATTACCCAAGATTACCGATATTAGAAATTCAAAATGGCCGCCATCCCTGTGTTAACTCTATGGAGAAAAATGAAAATTTCGAATTTCGAAAAGTTAAGCCGGTGAAAAGTTTTCTTTCACCAAGAGCTGTGGTATATCAGAAGAGAATTGTAAAAGTTTGAGAGATGTCTGTCCCCGAGGTGCGTTCTACCTTAGCCTAACTTCACTTTTTAACCGTAAACGAGTCCTGAAATTGCGATACCTCATTACGAAACTGAAAAGTGTGACAAGGTCTTTCTTGCGAATATACAACGAGACCTGTATACATACATACATACATACATACATACATACATACATACATACATACATAGATAGATAGATACATACATACATACATACATACATACATACATACATACATACATACATACATACATACATACATACATACATACATACATACATACATACATACACACATACATATAGAAGCGATCGACAATTTTATTTTTATCAAGTTTTATTTTAAATTTTATTGATTACAAAAATTTGAATCACACTTTTCTTGTCAAACATAATATTAAAATGGCTACAATACTACATATGACCCCAATGGTACAATAAAGAAAAAATGTCGGTAGAATAACCTACACTAAAATGCATGAAATTCAGACTTTTAGGCCTAGAAAGAGCCGTCTCCGTATTTACTCAAAACCAAATAAAATAAAAACATGTACAATCTTTACTGTGGGATTTCTATGATTCACGTACTTACGTTTGGCAATTCCCTTGACGTTGAGGGCGCAAGTTAAGACGAATCACTGTAGTAGTTCGTCGATTTAAAATGATCATCAAGGAGTGATTACTTTATATAAACTTGTAAACATTTCTATGAAAAATACTATGACTATATATATCTACTGAAACAAAGCTGCTGGAAAAAAATTGTGAATTTTTTAATAAGACTCATACTGAAACATTCAAAAAATAATTGATTGTTGCCGTTTTTGTTGGTTTTTTTTTCTCTATCGTAATTTATTTTAGAGCACATGATTCAATATAGACAGTATATCATGAACTCTGAGTCACTTTAAATGGAAATGATTTAATTTAAACTTATATTTCAAATGAAAAGTAAAGACTGGCGATATAGGATTTGGCATTCTGGTTAAGTCCTGTAGATGCGGGTATGCTTAGTGATGCTTGTCTATAAAATTGGCCAAATTCTTACATACACTGGCTGCGACTCAACGAAATCAAAATGTCATTTTGTCATCTGGTGCGCAATTTTTTGGTCAACTCTACATACAAGTTTTATCATTGGCAATTTTTTCTAGTTTGAACAATGGAAGTATAAAAACGTGATATTGACAGAAACAGAACAGAATTAACCAACCACCAATACAAACTACCTGCTATAAAATAATCTAAACAAGCGCTACTGGCAGGTACGGAAGTCGTTACATTACAATTTTGGCGTTGGGAACAAACAGGAAATAACTGGAAGCTATTAAACAATAGTGTCTCTGTCAAAAATTCCTTTCCCTTCCCAGGAATTTGGTTATCAGAGAGATGACGCTATGAATCACTGTCCATGGCTTGTTGACTTGAGTCAGGGCAAGAGATATGTGTATCCAAAACTCTCTTTCAATAGAAAAGCAAAACAAAGCTTCTTTTGATGGCGGAAAACTATTTGGTTCAATTTGCTGCCATGGTAATATAACACATGCATCGATAGAGAAGACAAAATTGAATCCCTAAGCTGTTGTTTCTCGGCGTGTCTGTGTGTCTTCGTCGTCTTCGTCTTCGTAGACGTCATCCGGTGGAGGCTGTTTCTCAATCTCATGAGTTGGACTGCAGGTAGAAAAAAGTGCATTCGATTCGGTTTTGTTAATTTGGCATGCATAATTTTAGTTATCGGACAATAAAACTACTCAAATGATGCAGATTTGACACGATAAGGTAAGGATAGTATATTAACCTGTGTAATCCGTTTAAATTCAAAATATTTGTAAATAGTGCATGAATAAGAACTAATGGTGACTATTCTTATCAGGAGCACTGTCCTATGAACTGATAGGTTCAAGCGGTTGCAAACCATTTTCTCGGGGAGGAGGGCTACGCCATCAGGCGACCAAACTTTAACACTATTAATGTTCTCATTATTGTCATAATCACTCTCTTTTGGAAGTCTAATGAAAATAGCAATGTCTTCGAACTTGTTACGCCATTGAAAAGTAGCAAACACTTGACACATTATTGAAACCATACAAATTACGCCAGTATATTTTTCAGACAAGGCATATGATGCTGTTGCTATGATCCAGACATTTTGCCGTTTTCAGACGAAAGAGTGAACACTTTTGAAATGTAACTTTTCAATTACAAAAGGAAGTTACTGTAATAATCACTTACATTTCCTCGTGGCGACCCCCCTTTTCATTCTTTTGCTTACGACGCCAAAGGACAAAAATTATGATGCATATTACGATGATTGCTACAACAGCCAGACCCACTCCGAGACCTATGGCACCGGCAGTGGGAAGACCAACTGGAAAAGAGCACAGTGGATTTGTTTTTATTATGCGATATAAGTATATTTGTAACAACTCACTGCTAAAAGATGTCAAAGAAATAAAATCCTAATAATAGTTTGTTTTCCTTCATTTTTCTTGACTTAAAATTTCTGATAGCAGTGTAATTGTTGGCATTATGTCTTCAGAAAGAGTCTTTCAAGATACTCACAAATACAGGTCCTATCTTATACATTCATCACGAACCTTACCCATACTCTGGCTTTCTAATATTTCCTACATTTAAATTTTCTATCCAACAGAAAACAGAACAAAATATCAAAAGCGATCGAAGGTTAAAAGTCCCTCTTCCGTTTAGAATGATATCTACAAGTGTGGCAACGAAGACTTACGGTAGCATTCGTTTCTGCTGCCAGTCCATACACCATTCTGACATGTCCTGTGATTGGGTCCATACAAAAGATATGGTGGATCACAGATGGCATAAACAGTTTGAGAATAATCCCATTTGTAACCTCCGTGGTATAACTGGTTCAGTGGTGGACATCCAAAATCTGTAAATAACACGTGATCGTTTACTTATATGCGACCTGGCGTAATATTATGATCTTTACATTGAAGCGTCAGTAAATGTGTTTTTTTCTCTGCCAGCCTGTCTGCCTGCCTGTCTGTCTGTCTGCCTGCCTGCCTGCCTGTCTGTCTGTCTGTCTGTCTGTCTGTCTTTAAAGTAATTAGATCATCCTGATGAAAGCTTGATTTAAGTTTCATCGTTACAAGCATTGGAGATGAATTTTTCTTTCGAGAAGTGATCTGTTCAGTATTGTCATCTCCACAGTGTTCTAAGCCTATCAGGGTTGTCTTAAAGTGACAGTATAGGAAAAAGTATAGTGATCGTTGTTGTTTCACTTGCTGTGTCCGTAACTTTTGATCATTTTTTGCAGTACTTTTTGTTTTGTGTATCAAAAGCAAGTTCTTCTACTCCCTAAAGCATGTTGAAACGCATCCTAATGGTCAGCATAGAGTCTTTTATGTACAAAATGCACTGTATTTGTTTACATCAGAATTCTAGTCCGGACCAGAATTCACTTGTCAGCAGTAACTATGCGGTCTATACATGTATATACAGACCGAGTTGATAAGCTGTATACAGAGTCGCGCTTGACAGTAAAACAAGGAACTGCGACATTAAAAGCAAAATAGACTAAGTTAAATATATTGTCAATAGTTGCTGCTGTTGGCACCTTAAGATATGATTTTTGTTGGACAGAAATGTTTTTTTTTATATTGACCATCTGAAGGCAAAAACAAACCGAGTGGCCGGAGGAGGGGGGTCAAACTGTTTAGAAGTACTTGCCAACACAGTCGTTGTGTTCTTCGATACCAGTCCAACGACCAATCAATCTTCCTTCTTCGATCTTCTCTTCGCAACGTCTGACGTAGTTGCTTACCAATGTGAAGCCAGGGTCGCATTCGAAGTGCACTTTAGAATCGACCATGTTGTGTGAAATATAGGGCCAAATGAACTCCTTGGTACCGTTGATGGGTGTGCGTAGATATTCACAGACGGTTTCTGCCGAAGAAGACAGAGATATCTGACGTCAGCGAGTGGAAGGGTTGAGAAAATTATCAAGGGTTACCTCTTCGCCACCGTGAACTCAAACTTATCTTAAACTATTTCGATTAAAATGGAACAATTTACTATCATTTTATAAATTGAACATGCTTTTTGGAGATGTGAATTCCAAACATACATTATCATTTCCCTCATTTACGCAATTGGTCCGCTCAATTCACACAAGTCGCAATGTCAGTCGATGACTGCTTTAAGCAGACTTACCTTTAGCAGTGTCGTTAGCGTAGTTCCAATACATTTCATAAGCTGCTCTGCTAGCTGTTCCGTAAGCCAGACTGCCACTGACCAGAACATCAAACTCACAAGTCGCCAAGCCTTTGATTTTGAGAACAAAAATGATCGATGTTAGTACCGATCACATAGCCAATATGCAATAATAGACTGGTTTGCCACGAGAACGCAGTTAAACACTTGGATTTCCCAATAAAATGAAAGAAAGATGCTGAACTCGACTGAATGGACAAGTGAACAATTGATAAACGTGTGATTCTCCCAGTGGGATGAAAGTAGACTTTGAAAGTGGGATGAAAGTAGATTTTGTTTTTATGGGCTGGACTTCTGAACGTGCTCAGCTTCTTTGTGGAAAACGAACAGCTTTTTCTATTTTTGAGCATTTGTAACGTTCTCGGTCGTTATAACACGGCAGCTGTTCCGGTTGTAGAAGCGCACTCCAATGCGCATATGCTAAGTGTACAGGGAGGCATAGCTCACTGTTGTCACCGAGTGATCAATATAGATGATGTACAATAATCAAACGAAACGTACCATCGCAAACAAGGTCGAGTTGCTGACCGATCTCTGGTGGGTGATCAGACACAGATGGGGATTCAAAGAGGGGTACGAAATCATGATCGTGGTAATCACCATGAGATCGACCCGACGGATAGTGAAACATGGATGCTTCGATGTTCCCTGGATGAAAAATAACACAAAAAGAACCGATTAATTATTGAAATAGGTTGTTGGCTTAAGTTATAATAGTGACGCGTAGACCTATAGAAACCGATGCCTATTTTCAGAATGTTAGAGACATCATCGAGCGAAAGATTATTAAAGAAATTATTTCAGTTACCAAAGCATGCTATGTATCCCTAAGGCTGTTATCGACAGATAAGACCATTTATATCCTGTGAAGTTCTCTCTCAAAACCTAGACACTCTATGCTATCGCCTTCGTTGTCAAAATACGAAAACGGTGTTCGGATCATGGACGAGAAAATTGACCTACATTTCTGACCAAAGTTGTCGTAGATTTCCCTGTCGTCGGAATTGGCATCGACAACCGTACCATCCTTAGCAACCAAGTCATCACTTCTGTCTTCATTCCAGTTACCAAGAAGTCCAACCATTGTTGGGTAGTTCAGACCCTACAGAACGATATAGTTCGGTGATCAAAATAACGAAATATCGTTCTGAAGAAAGCGTCGTAAAGTTTGACGCCCTCACTCGATCGGACGAGCACATACTTTAAATTCAAAACACATTAAATATCACTTTGTAATATTAATACGTCAGATTGATGATGCAGCTATCAAGATTGCGACAAACAGACCACGTGGGTCTCCATTCCATGATGTCCTTATGGCGAGAATGCTGTGAGTACTTACTCTCATAGTTCGTTGAATGGACACGATACATGACATGTATTTTCCATCGTGAGCCATACACTTGATTGCCATTCCAGAGATGTAGGTACGAACATAGACTGTGGAAATATTGGGATTGATCGGATGTAATGGATTGACGTCATCACGACGATCTGGTGTGTACACAGAAATCTCTGAAAAATAAAAAATAAAACAATATTGAGATTAAATGATAAACGTTTTACACTAACAAAAATAAATATAAGGCCGGGAATCACAGGCGTAATGTTTTCTGGGTAGTTTCTATAAGTGTAGTTCTAAGTTTCGACGTTCTCTTCCGTAGGCTACGGAAGAGAACGTCGAAACGTAGAATAAACTACACTTATAGAAACTACCCAGAAAACACCACGCCTGTGCCGGGAACTGTTAAGCTATGAAACAAAGTCGTTTTCAAAGGACAATTTCAACATCTCCGAATACCCTGTTCCACCCATAACAGGTATGGAATACTTTTTTGCATAAGGCTTTTTTAATACAGGTAGCAAATTCCGTTCACTTCTCCATGGCACGGTTCGATACGAAAGTGATGTGTCATATTTACATTAAAATAGGCTGAGCTTACTTAGCGATGGTGCTCTGAGCATATCTGGTGCAGAACAGACAAACTTCACGTTTACAGCCCAGTCACCAACTCCCTATTAGAAAATAGGTCTATGCATTTTTGCAACGAACATGCACGTAGTTTTGTTTTCGAAAATGCAGACCGGTTAAAATTGTAATTTATACAAAGTCTTCATCCGAAACGACAGACAAAGTTATCTCGGGTTATCAACTTTCAAGGAAAAATATTCTAAACTTTCCTTGAAAGATCAAAGATTTGTGAACAGCTTGGTTTTCAACAGATGTCATACGAATAGAAACATATGGAAATACATACGAAAACTTTGGGTATGGAACATGCATATGTCGGCACTCTCACCTTATGAGAAGTGAAGTATTTTTCGCCCAGTTTAGGGATGTATCCATTGCATTAATAAATTTTACGTGCGATGTATGTTAGCTAGTAAGTGTGTGCGAGTGCTACATGAACTCTCCAGCGCGTCGAGGGGTCGCAGTCAGAAAAATTGAAACAGCTTAGCTCGGTTATTGAATCACTCTTTAAAAAGGATGGGGATTCAGCCGAGCGGGTTTGTCTGTTATTTCCTCAGTATAAGTGACTAGATACAGTACATTGTGAGTTCGAATCGCATCGAGAATTTATTGAAATTTCCAACTCTATACTGGGTATTGTATTTTTGTTTCTCGGTCTTACCTTCAAAGTCAAGTCTAGTGATGGTGTCATCAAAGTCAATGAGTCGTGAATTCACTGCCACTTCAAGATTTCTTCTTTCGCTGATGGTAATTTGGACCGTGTCTGACCCACCCTCCTTCAATACAACGGCAGTCAGGTGAGTAGCCTTCTGGTAATCGCCTGTGGAAAACACAGATATTAACGTTAGTTGCTATTGAAGTTCCATAAGTAATCATACCCGTCTGTTTTACTTTTTTCGCGATAAACGCACACTTGTGGTGATTCACAAACTTTAAAGCAATACGTAACGGAGCATGAAATCAGTGAACATTGCTTCAAAATCTGTAAAAACGATACAAATGCCAAGAGAGAGAAACCAAAATACCAGCAAAACACTTTATCCTTCATGAGATTCATCCGATATGAACTAGGAGAGTCAGTCAGTATGGAAGGGCATTTACACTCATAATGTCCAGGCAATATAGATGCAGTAGACTGCAAAAAAATCGCTTGCATTAACTTTTCAAACTCACCATAGGCATCCAGGAGCTGTTCGAATCGACCTTGAATTTCAAACGTTGGGAAACCATTGTGTTTAAGAAGGATGTATTCTCCCTTTCCGTTGAAGGAATACTCAACGCCGTCAAAGGTGATGAAATGGGGATCCCCGTAGACAACCGCTGAGAAAATGAACGTCAGAGATCGTTACTTGACAAATCTATGTCGCTCTATGTATAACCTACTGTTCTTTGAATAGCATAGGGTTCAGCAACGGCCCACGTTGCAAAAATTCCATCGCGAACGCAATAATTCTAATAAAGTTCACTGAGGGTTCTAAAATATTCACTTCATCAACACCAAATGGCAATGCTTTATTTGGATGCCTTGTTAGTGGAATTAGTATGAATCGAGAGTTAAAGGAATTGTGCCTAGCATTGGTACAATACGATAGTTTCAAAATATTACCTGGTCTTGGCACCTCATATTCCCAGCAATCAGCAGTTGGTCGCACTCTCTGATAGTAGCCACAGTTCTCGGACCAGATGCAGCAGTCATAGTATAACAACCAGTCAGTCATGTAGTAGGATAGGACAGGCACACGACCAGCCTGGTTGTACGGTCTTGAGCCCCACACGTGCGCTTCAGATGAAAATCCTCCGCTTGGATCATCTCCTGCGTAGATCAGATGTTCTTCCCAATCATAACAGCACTGCGTACCTGAACCACGGGAACTGAGAGGAAAATAAAAAATCATATTATACTAGTCTCCTTGCATATTTGAAACTTACAATTTCACAGCAATTACTGTTATTCACATCGATTGAAAGATATTTTCGAACATAATGTTGATGCTAACTGTAAGCTCTACGACCAAGGGCGCTTGTCCCTCTTTGGTAGATATATGCCAGTGTTTTTATCATGGATGTCTCTACTATCCTCATCAAAGCACAGGGTACACTGGCTTGTTGTTTATTTGTGTTTGTTTGTTTGTTTGTGTTTGTGTTTGTTTATTTGTTATTTTTAATAAAATAACAGCGAAAAGCTGTTTTGTTAATATTTGTCAATAAAGAGCAGTTTATTTGTTTGTTTATTTTTTATTTGTTTGTTTGTTTGTTTGTTGATACGTATTTCCGATGGTTAGGGTTAGGGTTAGGGTTAGGGTTAAGTTAGGGTTAGGGTTAGGGTTAGGGTTAGGGTTAGGCTTAAGTTAGGGTTAGGGTTAGGCTTAGGCTTATTCACTCCCTCTATATATTGAGACAAGGGGAGCAAGTGGGATTCCAACATCTGTATTTTCAAGTCAAGAAAAACACACCAAATAAATGCCGGACAATTGAAATATTGGGTTTGTGGCAGCATCATGTCCTGTACTTACCACACCTATCCTTTAATTCGATGGAAAGGGCAAAAATCGGCGATATTTAGCATCTTTCTCCTTTGATTCGTACAGTTTGTACGGCAAAACGTAAGTGTCACACTTTGGCGGGTTAGTACGTCAGTGAAATTCAAATCTGACCAATCAGATAGCTTGTTAGCCCTGCCTCATGTGCCTTGGCTCGAACTGGAGACGTTACCGTTGTGGGGCTCGAACCAGGATGATTTTACTTTGGCGCATTTTGCCATGTTCATTTTCCCTTTACGAATCGTCGACAACTTTGTATGCCGCAACATTCACTTTGGTCTTATGGGAAGAAGGTTCCACTTGAGTACTTCAACTATACATCTATGCGAAACGCACTCATTTCCAATCAGTTCGTGAGATATACTGGAAAAAAAACATGAGCGTAAACCCGGAAGTAAACAAATACAGAGAGACCGTCGCCACGCCACGGTTGAATTTCCGCGGCTGGAAAAGTTGTTCTTGGTATTGGTTCAATTCTAATAGTTTTCTAGCTGTCGAAAGTAAACTACAGGCAGTAACCTTCCAACTACGAACAATACTGTACTCGTCCGAGTATACTATAAGTCCCCGGTTCGACAACACTGAACGGTGGTAAAAACTATGGGAGGGGCTCGAGCATCCCATTTTTTTCTGCCACGGTCGCTTAACTTATGCTAATTTTATGCACGATTTTTTTCAACTCCTCTGGATGTGTCTATCGCTTTCCAAATCAACTTTATCCAAAGGTATTGATTACACAATCTCTGAATACAGAAGTGACATTTTGGTAAAATTTCAGCGTCGGAAAAAACCTCAAACTTGAAACAAAGACGTCATGTACATGTATGCTGCTGATCTGAGTGTATGTGAACTGGCATGGCATGCATATTGCCTACACGGAAAGGCAACTCAATATTCCTGTATCAAACCGTATACATCTTGTGAAAACAACAACATAGCAGTGATTGTAATAGTCACCAGGAAAAAAAGCTTCACAAATGAAAGGATAATTGCTTCAAACAAAAGCAACTGCATGTTCACATGAAAACAGACATCGTGGCCGTCAATGAAAATAAACCATGGCAGACGTGTGTGAGACTATTCTATTTAGGCGACGGGGTGAGCAGGGTCAAAGAATCAAGAAAGTACTGGAAAAACGTGTCATTTTCCTTACGTTGCTGTCAAGGGAACTCGAGTTTCCCATTGTTTTTACATCTTTTAATGGTTAAAGTATGATCCGTTGTCATGAACAGTGAATCAACGACTTTTTTGTTGCATTCTCGATATCTGCGAACACGTATTAGTCACAGGCACGACTGCATCTTGCTGTGGTATAGTCGCTTGAGAACTGGCGTTCGCGTATACTGCTGTGAGTCTAACAAGCTGCCTGATTGGTCAGATTTGAATTTCTCTGACGTACTAACCCGCCAAAGTGTGACACTTACGTTTTGCCGTACAAACTGTACGAATCAAAGGAGAAAGATGCTAAATATAGCCGATTTTTGCCCTTTCCATCGAATTAAAGGATAGGTGTGGTAAGAACAGGACATGATGCTGCCACAAACCCAATATTTTAATTGTCCGGCATTTATTTGTTGTGTTTTTTTCTTGACTTGAAAATACAGATGTTGGAATCCCACTTGCTCCCCTTGTCTCAATATATAGAGGGAGTGAATAAGCCTAAGCCTAACCCTAACCCTAACTTAAGCCTAACCCTAACCCTAACCCTAACCCTAACTTAACCCTAACCCTAACCCTAACCCTAACCATCGGAAATACGTATCAACAACAAACAAACAAATAAATAATAAATAAACAAACAAATAAACAAATAAACTGCTCTTTATGACAAATATTAACAAAACAGCTTTTCGCTGTTATTTTATTAAAAATAACAAATAAACAAACACAAACACACACAAACAAACAAACACAAATAAACAACAAGCCAGTGTACCCTGTGATCAAAGTCTGGCAGTATATCAAATTCTACTAAATCGAGTGGCTGAGGCAATAAAGCTAAATTTGTTAATGTATCGACTCTTTTGGCGATTGTGGTCCTTAAAAAAACTGGTGAGAGAACTTACTTAGGATAGACACTATTGACACAATGTCTTGCTCCTCTGTGGAAAGTGCATTTGGTGTCTTGTCTCTCCATGTTGCAGTCTGGATCAGGCTCAAATCGCCCAAAATCGGCCATAGCCATTGTCAGGTTACATGGGCAGTAGTACAAGTCCCGACGGAAGTTGATGTTTGGCAATTGGGCATCGTAGAAATTTAAGCAGTGCTCTGTTGCGTAGCTGCGAGGGTCTAACTGGAATTCCTCCTCCATGGCGTAGCCAAGTGTGTGAACGTCACTCCAGATGGCGCGACCCATTCTGAAACAGGGTAAATAAGCAAGTTAATGACAAGTAAAATCGTATACATATGGTACATAAGTTGATCTGAAAATCGTATTGCCATGAACTGATAGCGATGAGAGAATATTTTTTCGTCATTTGTTTGTCGAATAGGGAATTGTGTTTAGCTAGGGCAATTCTATTAGAACGTTGTTCCAACTACGACAACAATCGCATGATTGTATTAGTACTATGTCCGATATCTCCACTTTGTACTGAATGGATTCAGACAAATTATAATGTCACATCTCATCTATACTTGGTGTGTTTTGGTTCGTACGATACTCTATGAGCTTTTGTCTGACAAAGAATGCATTTTCTGCCATTCGTGGCGCTCTAATATTGTCTTTCTCACTTCTGCCGTGTGTGGTGCTCTAATCTTGTCTTTCCCACTAAATACCAGTACCGCCATCTGTTCCTGTCAGCTCTGTTTCTGTCTAAATACTTCTCTCTGTTGTTGCTGACTCTTTTTGTCTCTCTCTCTCTGTAACTTTCCCGCTGTCTGACTGCCTGATTATTTCTCTGTCTGTCTGTCTGTCTGTCTGTCTGTCTTTCAGTTTCTTTCGTTCTGTCTATATTTGTCTCTCACTCTCTGCGTCTCTCTCTGTCTCTGTCTCAAGCTACTTACGTGTCTCCGTATGGTCTGATCCGAACACCACCAATGGCGAAATTGTGATTGGCTCCGTATACAGCCTCTGATCTGAACGTTGCACGGCCATCGTTTTCCTCTCTCGTTAGGGCATTGTCCAGTATTTCCCACACAGGGTAATTCAAATCTTCTCGATATACCATGATGTCAATGTTTACGTGAGGTTCTGCAAATTCATTCTGATCCCAAGTGACCGTCAAATCGTGTCCAGCTCGGTTCCATTTATCCAGGTACGGATCAATACGATTGACCTTTGGTTTAGTTTTGCCAAGAAGCGGTGGCTCTGAAAAATTGGATGTGATTGAACAGAAATCAACATAACTTGATTTTTGAGTCACAGCCGTACGACCTAGCAAAGGATACCTCAGAGTTTATGCTGCAGGAAACTGAAAGGACTCGTATCTAACTTTAGCAGTTGTAAGATCTTTAGCACTGCTAAGTTTTCCTTCTAGGTAAACAAAGAAAACGTGGTTCTTGTTGGAATTTTTGTTTCCACGTATCGATCAAAACATATTTGTTATAAGCGATTGACCCCGGTACACTGTTGCTTTTTGATGTTGTCAATGGTGATGCAAAATTGCTGCAATAATTGTAGCCGCCCCACGGGCCGTGTGCCGGCTTTTTCTGTCGTGTTGGCTGTTTAGCGCCTGCCCGGCCCGTGGGCTACAATTATTGCAGCTAATGCAACACGTACATGGCAAGACACTAATGTTTGCATCGAATGCAATAAACAATGTTCAATGATTTACCGATGATCCATCGTCCATTGTAAGGGTACGTTTGACCGCCGTCGAATGACAGATCAACTCTGACGTCACCGATCTCATAGAATGGTGGAGTGGTACAGTGGAGCTCCATGACGTTGCCATAGGTACAGTTAAATTCCTGGATTCCTACCCTGACGTAATACTTTCTGTTTCTGTCCCAGCACGAACCACCAACGAGCAAATCATCACCTCCAAGAAGGTTACCCCATCGCGGGAAAAATGATAAACGACCTGTTAAGGGTAAAAGTGTGTGAGTACGAATCCGATAGAATGTATAACTAAACGACACAGTGCATATATATATATATATATATATATATATATATATATATATATATATATATATATATATATATATATATATATATATATATATATATATATAAGGATTTTTAGGATTCATCAGTTCTATTATACGTGCATACGTTTAGTACCTCCATTCTGCAGACTAAATTGCTCTCAATGCCAAATTACTTAGCCGCCGTAAAAGTTCTTTATGAAATGTACAAAGACCGCCTACTTACCGCTTCCTGAACATCCACCGCTTTCCATGTTGTATCCATCTATACGATAAGCGAATCTACCCGGCACTTCTACGTTACTTGTGTATGGGAGATGAATGACGTCACTTGTACGTGATCCACCATATGTATGGTACCTGAGACCGTCACCAGCATTGAAACCAACCTAAATTCAAAACAGAATGATAATTTATTGATAACTCTGTCAACGTGCTCATTGCCTGATACTTTTTCTTTGGTTTTTAGGTTTGGTATTCCTACACTCACAAATATTATATAATAAGCAATTGATGAATGGTAAACGTGTTTCCTGCTATCCAAGATGGTGTAAACCTTTATGAAAATATATTTTCATATGAAGTCGTCCTTACATTTGAATGAATATATGGACAAAATTGAGTATATTCAGTCAGGGAACAAACTAAACCACAAAACGGAAATAAACATCCCGCCAAACCAATCAATCAATTAATCAATCACCTGTGCTGCGGTACCACCTAAACCAGTGTAGGGGCTGCCACCACTCTCTGTACCAGCAGTCCATTCAACACGTCTGTAACTTATGATGATGAATGTCTTCCTCTCGTCAGTGGTAATGACAGCTTGGAATGTGTTTCTCTGTTTAAAAAATGGGAAAACATGAAGTCATTTGTCTTGTAAAATATCTATAACAGGGCTTATTTACAATTTAAATCTGTAAAGGCAACATTCCCTAGTACACTTTACTTTCTGGATTCTATTCCCGTTTATCGGTAACAGAAATGAGTACGTACACAGCAACTTTGTCTGTTTTGAGCTCGAATTGGTAATTGTCACTTAATCGAAAACTACGGCGATTGCAGCGTATGTGATTGGACGCAAATTACTTTTAAAAGGTTTTCCGGTTCTGAAATTACACTTCCATCTTCTAAGGTACAGGTTAGTCGTTAAGTCGAGTATAAAAAGAAGGCCAGCCCTCAATGGCACTTCAGCCCTCTCTGGTTCTGCCGTACCGAAATTATGCCAATCACTGAACGGAAATATTGGTCTGCAGTGTACTTTAGTTCTCACCCACACTGAACTATTCAAATGTGGCATTTTTAGATTACTTCCGATCGAGAGAAAGTCTAAAAAAGGGCTGAAAAGATTTTAACGAACGAGATATTTATTCTCCTTTAAAATGTGACCCTGAATGGTTGCGACAGAGGGAATATGATTGCCTACAATAGAAATTCAGCACGTTTCATATTATTGACCCGTACTCACGTGATCAACGTTGTTGTTATTGTCGGTTCTGCCGTAAAAGCTAACTTCTTCCCAGGTAGCGATGTAACACCAAAGAGCTGTAAAGTCTTTTTCCGTCAAGAAATATTTTCTCACATCTTCCGTAGCTTGATTCAAAATTACTCTCTCCGTGGTTTGCCTGTAGTAGATGTTTCCTCGTCTAGTTGTGTCGACGTTGGCCCAAAACGGTGCGATCATGTAATATTCTTGATCATCTGGATCAGGCTGAAAATCGTGCAAAATGCGATAAATTGAAGGTCTCTGTCCCACTTTTGTACTATGCCGTCCATTCCAGTGGGAATGATATGCTCTGGCAGAAACTACTTCCATGATAGGGGCGTTTTAGATGATTTTTGAAAACTTGAATGGCCGGAGTTGTGCAACCTTTGTAGTCTTGCACAATATTCGTGCGTCTGATCATAGACCCTAAAAACGTTTTTAGGGTCTATGGTCTGATGATGGCTCTCTCTCTCTCTCTCTCTCTCTCTCTCTCTCTCTCTCTCTCTCTCTCTCTCTCTCTCTCTCTCTCTCTCTCTCTGTCTCTCCTCCTCCTCCTTCTCCTCCTCCTACTACTACTACTACTACTACTACTACTACTAATGAATCTCCATATAAACTGGAAAGTCTGGTGGTTGTGTTGAAAAAAAACGCAGTTCAAAATGTCAACGAAATGTTCGCGAAAACATTTCTTTAAAATAATTATTCCTTACCTGGACTTCCCCAAGGGGAAAGGCTGGTGCCTGTGAACTGTGATCGTTGACGGAATTACCGAATGATATTACGCCATTTGTGTTCACCTGGAGTTCAAAATGAAAAACGCATAAAGTTGGATATGAATTATAATAGAGTTTCAGACGTGTCAGGAATGAAGGGAACTTTGCGGCCAGATCGAGGTCAAAAGCTATGCGATTTGAAGATGTAAATTGCCAACCAGTCGAGGGGCTAGATTTGTCGAATACGATAATGATATTAATGACATGAAGGCGCAACATTTGCCTTTTATCAAGTATTGGATAATTTCGTCGAAAATGTCTGATTTAGAGAGTAACGGGAGCATAAGACCCAAGCATTCTAACATGGATAATATTATCGACATTATCCGATAAAGCAGCATGGTATATGCTATCAACCTATTTCTAATATTAAACTCTAAATTAGAAGTTAGACCATTTTATCGATAAAACAGCATGTCGGGCATCGGCCACCAACCACCCTTTCTAATATCAGACTCCATAACTTAGAAATTAGCGGATACTCTCATTTATATTCGACATCATCCGGTGAAACTGCGGCATGTCGGGCATCAGCCACTATCCAAGCCTTCTAATATCAGACTCTATGTTAGAGAACTTAGACAGCATTATCCGATGAAGACTTAATTAGTGCCAATGTCACGGTATCCCTATCATTGCAGGACGGTTAAACCTCAATGTGGGTGGCAAATTTGAAGTTATGGTGCAGACGACAAAGTTTAACCCATGCGGTGGATAGCTATTTGGTTACTTGATATCGTGCTGCAATAATAGTAGTATTGTATCTACAGTTGGTGACGGTACGAGACGCATCGACATCAAAAGATACATCAGACGCTTGAACTGACAGAGCATTAAATGACGTCACGACAAGTCACACGTCACATCACATCACAAAAAACAGCAGTACCTTGATGGAATCCCTTCATTTATATCAAAATATATGAGGGCTTCAAGCTCACACACTGTAACAAAAATGCAAGCTAATGAATTATAAAAAAATAAAAGAACCCGAGACTTACAAAGATATCCCAATGTTTGCGTCCGTAGAAAAGTAAACCTTTGTTTATCCTTCCTGCTGGCGACGACAAATCATCTCCTGAATCTAACGTTGTGTCTCTCTGCCCGGAACCATATGGGTATAACTCAACCAAGTTGTCGGCAGTTTGTTCTGAAAGTAAACGATATATTTAATTGATGAAAAATGAAACAAAGAAACAAAACTTACAACGCCAAATAGCAGGCAAGCATTATGTTCCTGAATTCGTCCTGGAAGAGTCCCTGTTATCAATCCGTCTCCTCTTCATTGCAAACGATATGGAATCGTTTCCCCAACACTCACAACAGCTCTCCCAAATCGGAACTCTAGAATTTGTAGAAACTTGTGTCGATGATCATAGTTTTATAGTGTGAATGTTACAAATGCCTTTAGAATGAAAATGCACATTTTATATTTCACACGTTTTAAACTTCAATATCGATATCACAATTCAACTTCTGATTATCCAGTTCAATATATGTCACGTGATCCACAAACGCTCAATTCTTGAATAATTAAAATATGTATCACTGAAGAGGTACATATTTACTTTAGTTGATAAATTGCCCACGGCATTGGCGACTTTTGAACTGGATTCAACTGTATAGAGGAACAAATTCAGTGTGTTTGTCCAACAATTTTCTAAACCACTGTCATGTATGTCTGTTTTTTGCCCATATTTATACTCAATTGTGAATTGCGTAATGTAAAATTGATCAACTTCGCAATGACCTAACGTCCCACGCCATTAACATTCTATATTGCAAAACCGAGACACATCACGGCCATATATAGCGTCCAAATGCTTACCTATCTCATGAAAACATGGCTGACTTTGAATTCAACCAAACGTCAACAATAAATCACCAAATTTTATTGCCATAAAAACCTAGCTGCATTTACAATGCGCAATTGAGTTTTCGCGACACATAAAGGCGTATAAAATATTTGAAATGGTTTAGTGGCTTATGTCAACAAAAACGAGCCTGGACCAAACCTATAGTTAATGTTTAATTTGTATTTCCATTATTCATTAAACAACTCAACGATGTAACTCTTTGGTACCGAGGTCAACACAATGAAACAATTGTCGAGTTTCAAATATTTTACGATGACTCAAGTTCCAACGTCCTTTTTTCACGAAGCAATATGAATTAGAATTATGAAATTGTATTTCTACAGTGTTCTGATTTATCATAATCGTAGGTCAGAGCTATCATATCGATTAACTGCTGTTTTACTTCTTCGTTCCTAGACCTCAAATCGTGTCTGTAAATTTTCATATAAAATACCATGCAGCGTCAGGATGAATAGCCTGACATATGAATCGAAAACATCAACGTTACAAAGCTGTCTATTGGTCCAGAAGGGTAAATAGACGATCTACCCTGTATGGCCAGCTTAGTATAGAAAGTTACGAGGGAATATTTTTCACAATTTGTTTTATAAGAGAATTTCAAACATATTGCATAACATCTTATATATGTGAGGTCTCTTAAGTGCGTGCTAATTTTCACAGTTACTCAATCATGAATTTTGTAAAATTACGGTTGTACCTGATTGAGACACCGTTGTATAAACTGGTATTTCAGAATGGAACGGACAAAGTCCATGATTATTTCATGACAAGGTGAGCAGTTGGAGAAAAACGATAATTTATGTAGTCGAAATTAGCGGGAAACGTCACTGATAAATCGATTAGCGTCTTATCTCCGAGGAAACAGTTTTTAATCGTATTTGCCGATTAGCAAAATGGCGGGAGGAATTGACATTAAAAGTTTTCGAAGATACAAGAATGACGCTGGAATTTGCGAGTCCTACATAGAAGATGAAAAACATTGGCACTGGGGGCTTACAGATCAATATGTGGTGCAGGTATAGAGTAAAACTATGTAAAGGTTTAGGTATTAGAGTCTGGATCAACAGGCTAGCATCTCAAGAGAGACAGACTCCCAAAGTCAGACGTAAAGAGTCTGTGGGCTTCCGAATGCCATTGTGTTGCGCTGTCAAGTTCAAATATAGCAAAGTCAACATACTATAAAGTCATGCGTAATTGTGGATGTTCAGGACTTCAAATAATGAATGTCTAACCGAAGATGGGCTGTCGAATGGCCGACGTCATGACGGAGAGACTTTTTTTTATTTTAGCGCTAGCCCGTTATGACAATCATGAAGGTGTGAGATGTATTCTCGGTACATATAATAGATCAATACGTCTAGCTATAGACACTATTGTGTGTCATCATTTGGACATGTGATTGAACTGACCTGATGAAAGTAGCAGTGTCATATTTGTGATAATTTTTGACAATGGAAGATTATCTTTCCGAAAGGATGTGTCATTATTGAGGATATGATACAAAATAAACTTCCTCATTACATGGAGAATGATCGCTCTCGTTGAAATCCTGTCAGTGTAGAAAACAGGTGACGTCATTGGCGAGTGGCGTGGGTGAACCCTCACCTCAACACTCACCGCCCCAAAATGGTCAGCATGGAATCTTGCTTTGTGATTTTTAACATGTAAGATATTAGTACTTCACCATGTTTGCCGATCCAAAGCAGCCTGTTGCTTTCAAAATTGTATTCAACATGGTTGTAATGGAATTGCTAGCATGCCTGCGTCGCAGCAAGTGTTTCTAATTCACGTGTATACGGTTTATTAATTGTGTTAGAAAACCAACCTGACACTATCCTGCTTATAATTATTGGATAACACCTCACATGAACACTTTTTGTGCATATCTAAAATTCCTACGCAGACCTAGTATTATGTATACAATATTCATAAAAAACAATGACTAATTTTTGTCACATGAAATCATCCCCCTCATTGCCTCCCACTCAATAGTTACATGAATAGACAAATATTCTAACTATGTTAGAATTCATCACCAACACGACAAAAACAAATCATAGAAAAAGAAATTGCCAGAGAAGAAGACGCAACGTACATTTTCAATGTCATTAACTTTCTTTGAACTTGAGCAAACTAAACACGAGTTAACATACATGCAATCAACCTTCCACGTGTGTTATTGTTTTTATGAAAATGTTACCGTTTAGGGTTGTAAAATCGAGAAACGTTGATTTTGAGCCGAAATGAATACTATCGCGAAAGCTTGTGGTTACAAATTTGCGTATTAAAGAATTGAAAATGAACTACGTTCAAATAATTTAGTAGTCGCGCAACATTAATAATTGCAATTCCTGCTTTGGAACTTCAGGTACTGGCCATCCAACTTTCAAGAATAGCACACATTTCGGGGAGAATCGTAGGCGACGGAATATTAAAAATCAGATATATTGCCCATTTCTAGATGCCAAGAAATCACTTAGAAAAGGGCATTAATTTGCGCCAATTTCCAAAATGGCGACTGATCAAATCGAGGCCTAGACTATATGATTAACAAAAGAACAACTATTGGTCGTCCTTAGTGATAGAAATATGTCAACGCCATGAATTTTCCTTTGCGCCGAGAAAATTTGTATCCACAAATTATTATCAATTTGAGTCAATTGATCTCAATTTAGTTGGCCCTGTCATGGTTAGAATTAGTGGAGACAAGTTGTACAATTGCAAAACAGTGGCGCAATCTGTGAAGGGATCCACGCACTATGGTCTTGTCCGCCATTTTTACCACCGGTAAAACAATATACAAGAAGCATACAGCAGATTCATATTCATATTCATATATCACTCGTGAACCATTACGGAAGTACAATTTTTGTCCTACAAAGTGCAGTAAAGTATCAAGAGATTGGCTTTTGTAAACAACTAATCAAAAATAGCGTTTTTTAATTTGAAAACACTGAAAGACATGATTGTATCATATATCATCAAATTTAAAAGAATGTCGTCAACAAGATGATAAAGCTAATTAATCTTGGTAATTTAAAGTTGCATCGGAGCAAAGAAATTCATAGAAATAATCATCAAAATCATCTTTCCTTATAAGACATGCCCTGAAAAACAATACACAGATATTGCGATGCGGGTGTGACCCCTGTAAATTGGACTGTGTTGTGTAAAAATGGCGGTTTTTAAGTAGCATTTCCACAAAGACGACACCGTTAAATCTGACTTACCGTACTGTGAATTAATCGACGACGCCGTCAGTAGTAAAACAAGTATCCGAAGTTTTCGGAACATTTCGCTGAGATTTTCCCGATGTAAAGGTGGAAAAATGGACTCAGCTCACTTCAAATTGTTAAGATGTCCTAGTTGGAAAACTGAAGAATCTCGATGGTTGTCAGATAACGTTGGACCACAGAATGTTGCCCACGCAGGGGTGTCCGCCTCTTAGTACGCGCACTAAAAATATTTTTCCAACTTCGCTTTTCGAAGAATAGACACCTGTTGATTCCCAAGGCTCGCAGAGAGCTCTGTTAAAGTTCTAGTTGGCCTACAAATCGCACAGAACAAGACTTTTTGACGGGAAGTTGAAAATTTACACGAATTTATCTGTGTCCGGTTGACGTCATTCCTAAACGCCGCTCCTAGGCTTGTCAGAGCTGTTCTCAGCGCGCACCTAGAGAGGTGAGGTCACGTGACTCATCGCCATCAACCTGTGTCACTCTGTAACTGACCATAGATTGATATCAACGCCAACACAGCTATGTAGTCTGTTGGTGGACTTTGTAACACGCTGTCGTTCTGTCGACATTGTGGTGTATCTTATGAGGAGCCGCCATTAACCTGGTTAGAGTGCAACACACGGGTTTATAAACAACACAAAAATAAAAGAATTTGACCTAACAGTGTACGCATTTTATCGAATGCATATTCCGTTTTCTCCTCTATACTTCTCGTTTGTTTGGTATTTTTGAATGTCTTCTCTATGTTGTCTTTCATGGTCATAAATCATTTATTTACAAATAACGGTAAATGTTAAAACATCCTGTGCTTGGTATAACTTGTGGTCCGTCACTTGCAGGGCTTGAGTTCTTCCCGCAAGACGAAAAACAATGTCCAATTGGACGTCTGCGTTCGGAAACATGCCGTCGAATAACTCCGAAATTACTGACAAAATAGTGTGGCCACGCTATCTTCGACAAACAGTTTGGATATTAAGCCACTCCGTTGGTAAATTATTAATTTTCGGTTCTACGTTGTGGCACAGCACTGAGAATAACATGGTAAATCATTATCTTCCCCGCTATTTTCAAGTGACGCAATTGTATTAGTATCATGAAAAGTAGGGCATTGTCTTACAAAACAACGTAAGTTGTTTGAATGCTGTAAAATAGATTTCATTTGATCGAAGAATAGGTATACTCTCAATTACGCTGTTGACAAAGGAATGTTTTAGATTCGTGATAATTTACCGTCAACATGTCAACACCAAACTCGACAAAATAAATGATTTACCCAGCGTACCAATGATAGTTGAATTATGGTTAATAACGACGGCAGGCATGTAAAATGATTTCAAAACGGATTATGGCAGACTATTTTCCGCCCCTCTTTTCAGATCCCTGCCGTAACCGTACCGATTCGAAATAATGGTCTTAAAATTCGCCGCGTTCAAGGTTGCGCAATGTTTAATCAAATATGTTCGGCACTAAACGTTTAAATAATAACTCATGAAACCACAATTGAACAAACTAACAATTTGTATCGCGGATATACAATTTTGCGCAGCAACTGGGACTTGTCTCAACAAGGTGACGTCACTATGGACAATCACAACCTGACCATGCATACCGAAGCTATGATGTCATGGCCACACTTGTGCAGACCTCTATGCTATGTGTCGCAGTGAGATATTATCAGTTATATACACGTTAATAATTAATCTGTGTTTGAAAACAACCAGGCTAGTTGACCTCATATGGCCATGATACCGCGTAAAGTCTGCACTCAAGCACGGTCCCTCCGTTGTTGAAGAATATTGCGTTCTTGTTGACTGTGACGTACGTAAAGTGATGAGTATACGTCTATTTCGCTAGGCTTCAGGTCTAAATTAAGGTCTAAAGTACATAATAAGCCATTTTCGAATCCGAACATACACCCGCTCTATGGGAAGTCGATTCATGCCCCGTGTAACACGTATAGCTCACTATCTTGGTGTATAAATAAGGGGCGGTCGAGAAATCAATCAACCAATCAATCAATACTTTATTCATCCCAAACACTGGGCAATTAAATTGGTGACTGAAGAAAACATACACGCACGAACGAGAAATCTATAAAAGAAAAATAAAAAGAAAAAGAAACTCTCCTGCTGTAAAGTGCTCCAAAGCGTTTTCCTCGGGCGGACACTTTCACTCTCAAATCAAAGGACAGTAAGGGCGATCAGAAACTTATTTATCGTTACATGGCCAGGGGCGTAGAGTTTTTAGACTTTTTTTAAGAAAGCATCTTAATAAAAAGCCAAACCGGCGAGGCAGAATTTAAAACTTTAAAATTTATAGACGTTTGACTTGGACAAAAGTATGAGGTGGAGAGAAGACAGTGGAGAGAATTGTAATTTGGAGAGGGACAGCAAGGCGTTTCCTTTTTGAGAGAGAGGAAAGAGGGATGCAAGTGGATGTCAGGGAAAAGTTTTCAGCTTATGGTGGAACTCTGGGAGTAGTAGCGAGCACCAGTCATGCTCCTCAAATTTCAATCTTGTTATAAATGCTTTACAACAGTACCTTTAATCGTAAAATCACTCGAAGTTACGATTTAAATTTCTGGAAAGTGGTTGGTAAGTATAAGCTGCCCCTGATAAAGTCGCTGAAAATTACGAACTGTCAGGAATTGCGTGCGCATCTTCATCCGCAGAACTAAAATACGAAGCTCTTCTAGAAGAGGGGTCGTCGGATCTGCGCCTGTGCAACTTTCTTGTAAACAAAAAATAAATTTTATGAATGATATATAGACGCATCACTTCAACATAGCTGCAACAGTTAGATTTTGAGATGTACATTATGAACAAACATGTTTAACTTTCCTCAATGGCCAACGCACCTTGGATACAGGTATATGCTTACATTTGTCCCAGTACGACTTTTGAGCACAGCTCCGACCTCAGATCCTATCAATAGAAGTCGAGACTACATGACGAAAATTAGGGTTTTGTCAGACTTCAAGGCCATCTCCAAAAATTGCATATTTCTTGTTGACTTTTTATCTCAACTGTCTTGTCGTTTGCGTTTATATTAAATTGGCCTTCCACTACAACGGAACTGATATCGAGAGAGCAATAGGACATTTGGATTGCGTCTGGCAATCTACGTGATTCGCTGATTTCTGCATAGTACTCCAGATTAAAAGGTTAAAAATACAAGATATAGAGAATACATGTACAATGTAAAAAGCCCCGCAGCTTTATGTGGCATAACAACTGACTTTAACGCCAGATAAAACCTCTGAATGGAGCATTGACATTGATAATCAGATAAAATGCGGTAAATTTTAACATATGTACGTTCATAGTTAAAGATTGTTACATCCGCTGTTTATGCACAGAAGAGAAAGTATACGTCATTAAGTATACACGCCATGGCCTAACATAAACACAATAAACCCATACATACTTCAATTCACACAACTTCACACAATAATTTAAAAAAAATGCAAAACAACGATTAGATTTGAAGTCCGTTACTTTAATCAACTTCAAGCATAATTTTCATTGAAAAAAGCGAACAAACACAACTAGCCTGCGTTTCTACGAGTCTATGTATCCTGTTGTTGAAGTTATTAGCTACAGCCTTTTCAGAAGAACCCTTCAGTCCGAGTCAAAAATATCTCTATTAATCTTCATTCGTACAGAAAAGTCAGGGGAGTTTGAATCATGAGAATTCGCAAGCTGCTTGCAGAAGTAAAATAACACACGTTAGATTCAGTAAAGGAAATTGCAAGATAAGAGAAAAACGCGCTTTGTATCCGCTTTCCTGAAATATCGCATTCCCAAATACAGTGTTTATCTGTCTTGGAATTTCCAACAGACATACGATAACTCTTTCTAAGGTTACATATGACCGCTTTGATTTGAATTCTGTGACGTTGCAGCCGAAACTGCCTCCGACGGCGAACGCTTGCGCTGCATATATAGAACTACCAATATCACAGCAGCGATGACAATAACGACGACAGCCAGACCAACTCCAATAGATGCTCCAGTGCTCCAATTCTTGGCGACTGGAAGACAGAGTAAAACAGTACGTCATTAGAACATGTTATTTGTACTGAATATCCCCAACAATTATCTCACATACTCAAAATCATTATTTTTTTTACTTTCCCTTTTTCACACGAGCACGGGCACCAGCAAATTATCGTTGGTATAACTTGCTCATCACATTATCATTACTTGTTCATCACAGAGCTCTATATTTAAGTTGTACGACTCATCTTTGGTGTCAACCGATTTTTCATTTTTTAGAGTTTTTTGGACTCGTAGTCAGAGGGCGTCACAGAGAGTGAGAAATTCCCAGAAAAGCCCAGATACGGAAGATGATACCAATGATTCAGTGTTCTAGCTTGCCATGACCTCAAAACACTGCCAGTACACACTACACGAAACTGGCTAAGATGAAAATTCTGATATAATATGCGCTTCGAAAGTGAAGAGTTAAAACTTTTACTAAAACTTTCCTCAATGAAATTTTCAACATCCTCTCACCGAATCAACAATAACAATCAGAAGTAACTGAGCAAATTTTGGTAACAGAGATACAAATTAAGCAACATTTACCGACGTTTGAAATTGAAAATGGTCGCCATCCCTCTATGGCGAAAAATAAAATGTTCGATTTTTGAAAAACTAAGAGCTTTAAAATGAGCCCCAACAAGTTTAGATCAGGAGAAATTATTTATAATTGTAAAAATTTGAGAGTCCGATTATATGTCCTGGAGGCGCATTCTACCTTAAGACGTTCTTCGGAGCACCAAAGAGACATCTTCAGTAAACAGTGAAAACGGAAGGAGCATAAGCTCGGAAGTTAAAGAAATGAAGCCATTTAATATAAGGAAAGAACATTTACTGTAGCATTCGTTTCTGCTGCCAGTCCACACGCCATTCTGACATGTCCTATGATCGGGTCCATACAAAAGATATGGTGGATCACAGATGGCATAAACAGTTTGAGAGTAGTGCCACTTGTAACCTCCATGGTGTAACTGATTCAGCGCTTGACATCCAAAATCTGTACAAAAAAAAACATGTTGTCGTGAGAACTTTGGTGTACCGTATGACCGAATAGGAATGTTTACCTACGATTGTTCATCCTTCATGTGTTGCCTCTTTCTTTAATTTTTTGATACATTATGACACAACCATGATTTATTTAATTCCATTTAGGCAATTGGCAGAAATGTTATTCCAACGGGTGCCTTCTTTTGTCTCGTTGTCCCCTAATTATTTTGAAAATTTGTCATGTAAATTATTTCTAATTTGTTATTATAAAGGGCGTGTGGCTTATTAGTAATGCAATGAAGATAACTGATAAATTCGCCCAGTGACTTTATTGCTAACTAATACATACATACATACATACATACATACATACATACATACATACATACATACATACATACATACATACATACATACATACATACATACATACATACATACATACATACATACATACATACACGCAAAAAGAGGCAAAATACTTTGCAATTAAATAGGAAATACGACCAAAGTGCATGAGACATATATGTACACACACACACACACACACACACACACACACACAACACACACACACACACACACATTATATATATATATATATATATATATATATATATATATATGAAAATAAACAGTAAAGGGGAGATTGAATAAAGGGGGAGCATAGGTCGAGCGACCGGCAAGTAGAACCGGCAATACGTGAAGTAGTGGAATTGTTTCAAATCATTTAAGATTTGATTGTTGTTGCTGGCGATCTAGAAGGGTTTACATGTATCGTTCATCTTAGGGCCGTAACCATGGGAAAAAGCTGAGGGGTTATATTATTATAATAAGGGACATGCCGACACAGTCGTTGTGTTCGTCGATACCAGTCCAGCGACCAACCAGCCTTCCTTCTTCGATCTTCTCTTCGCAACGTCTGACGCGGTTGCCGACCAATGTGAAACCAGGATCGCAATCAAAGTGTACTTCAGAACCCACCATATTGTGTGAAACGGAGGGCAAAGTGGACTCCTTTGTACCGTTGATGGGTGTGCGTAGATATTCACAGACAGTCTCTAACGAAGAAGACAAGAAAAATAATGCAAGTGAGGAAATATTGTTTCAAATTATGCTAAACAAAGGTCACCTCGTTGTAATTTGGAATTATGTGGAAATTTACAAATAATCATCTCAATCTGTCGACTGGGATGATTAGCTTAAAAATTGTTCAAGAAATAATGAAATAAAGAAACAAACAAATATTTTCAATGATTAACTACCACTGTCTCAAAGCTTTCTACTTTTGGAAATATGAGAATCATGCTATGCTATTTCACTGTTCAAGACTCTACACAAGTCGCACGGCGATTCCATTGTAATAAAGAACTAACTTACCCTTAGCAGTGTCGTTAGCATAGTTCCAATACATTTCATAAGCTGCTCTGCTAGCTGTTCCGTAGGCAAGACTTCCACTGACCAGAACATCAAACTCACAGGTCGCCAAGCCTTTGATTTTGAGAAAAAGACAGAAAAGGAGAACGATCAACGCCAATACCTTCAATAATTAGTCAACGTTTAATGAAATAGACCCAAGTCAACATTGATGAAAGATTGATCGTTCTTCAAGGTAATGAAAGAATGTTGCCAATTTGGACTGAAAGGGCGAAGATATGTTCTTCATCAGACGAAGACCAACGATTTTGTTATTAGTTTTACACGTAGACTGATCAACCAGCTTAACTATATTTCACACTCTTTATTTCCACTTCTGTTTCAAAATATGCATCAGTATTGGTTGTCTAAGTAGTGATGGTACTCTGATTGCATATTGTGTGGTGAAATATGTGTGCAAATGGCAGCAATTATAGCGGAAGGCACAGTTTCTGTAGAATTTCAAAGCCCTTGGCTAGCTGCGAATCTTTTTATTGCAAGCCCCCTAACGATAGGGCCGAGCACAGCGGGAGTTCGTGCACCAAACAAACATCTCATTCGTAGGGCGGGGGACTGGTCAGTTTCTTCGGCGACTTAAAGTAATTTTTGTATTATTTTCTTACTACATGTCTGCTTGCAATCATTTTTATTTTTCCTGCCACTGTATGCTTCAATTTTTTTCTGGGACAACCTCTTGGAATCCTTCCTACCCCAAATCCTCCAGACCCCCAGGTTATCAACGGTATTACGTTTGTTTACTTTAAGTCCTGAGCCCAGTGACTACATTTTTTGTAAATGGAACAAATGTATTTTTGACGACACTCTATGAAAAATCGAGGGTAGAAGAGGCTCAACAAAGTAGTGCCTGGGGTAAAATAATGTTCAAAAATAATCACAAATGGCTAGATTTTCATTGTAAAAATTGCTTCTTCTGTATGCAAATTAGGTACTGGCCATTATAGATTTTAGATTGCAAACGCCATATGCATAAGTAACAAGTGAAGGTTTAGTCTGGACTAAGTGTTCAAGTTGGCAATCATCCATGATAACGCAACACTGTGAATCAGTGGTATTTATGAGGTTAAGATACAGAACAACGACCACAAAAATTGTCAAAAGTTACAATTATTGTCCAATTAATTTTAGGCTAAAGCTTTACCAACATTCGAGAACAGACCTTCAGTGAGCAAAGCACAGTGTATTAACACTCAACTTGATTGTTGGTAACACTCTTGACGCCATCTCTCTCTGCGGCACTAAGTTATTGACATAAATTTGTGTACAACAATTCTCGACATCCGGTTATGCACTGACAGTGTGATACATATTCGCCGCTCATTCAAAATACTGTATTACACTATTCCCATACTGGGATTCCTATGCCTACAACTGACAGGAAAAAAATATCACCATCAAAGAATGTTTAAAATATGACTTTGAAAATCAAATTATGAAATCATTTGACCTCTTTTGTATCTTCTATCTGCCCATGGCATCATTTCAATTAAGTACCCAAATATTCCATCCGAAGGAAGTGGATTCTGTGATTTGTATCGTATCATCCTCTACACATATTAGCCACATTAGAATAATATTGTATCTGCATAAGCTTATCTGTCAAAAAAATAAAATCCTCGGATAGTGAATTTAATTTTTTGTTACTCTTTTGGACTCTGCATTAATACTGTGTGCTGAGACCTGCATAGTTAATATAATCCCTCATGCATCTACATACGACAGTGATTTCATTTACGTCAACTTGTTTGCCACGTGACAGTATAAGGGACAGTCGAAACAGTAGAAGGTATTACATGTACTAGTGGTGCGGCATAGCAAATCCATTGTGCATTTTGTGATAAAAGCACCAACTTGGCTGAGATGTATCTTAATATATGTTAAACAAATTCAGATACCGAGCCACTGAAAATCTGTTGAAGCGTTGCCATGGCAGCCATTTTTCAAAATGGCCTCCAGACAAGGTATTTTTCACCTAGTAAACGTCAAGTGCAGAATGCGTTGAGTAATTTTGTTGCATATTTTCAATTAGAAACTATGGGAAGAGTGATTTGCAACTTTTTTTCATTTTCTCTTCATCGCCTGACTTGTTTAAACGGGTAAGTACAGACAAAAACACAATTCTTGTGCATAAAATGCACGGTATTAGATCCTATCAAAGAACGACACTATGTCAGCAGTCAAGAAATATTATTCCGTAGGCTAGAGGGGTCTACATGCACCTCTAGGATAACAAAGCTGTATTTATAGAAGCTTGGGATCCCAAGAATGCGAAATAAAATTTGATCAGAAAAAATAAAGGGATGCAATAACTGTTACAGTCGTGTTTTGAAGAGTACTGCAAAATCACCATTTTGCGCATATCCACGTGCATTTTTCTGGTAGTACTTATAAGTCATCTGCTAAGCTGTTTTTAACATAACCTGACTTGTTGTGTATCGTAAGAATGGAAATTTATTCCTCTTTAAAATGACACATGTAATATATAATATCTTCAATCGATTATTTTATTAAATAGGACCAAAACTTACCCGATACCCAGAGTTTGCTCTGCAAAGAAAACAGGTCAGAAAAGCCAGCGCACGGCATATGGGCTACGCGCACCTGGCCTTGGCCATTCTTTGCCCTGCAATGCAAATTATAGTGAATCTCAAATTTTACAAATGTTTTACCTTGGCATAATACAAAAGGCAATGCTTCGTATGATATCTGTTTTATTTGCTACAGGGACATGTTAATCATGTGAAATAGACTTTTGACATAAAAAAATATTGGGATGCTATAGCTCTACCGATCACATTTTGAAGGGTACCGCAAAATCACAGTATTGCCAACTCGAATACGTTTTCGATGAACCTGTCTTCTTTTAAGTCATCTGCTGAGCTTATTTTAATATAACAAGGCTTATAGGGTAGCATTGGAAAGTTATTTTATTCTTCTTTCAGATGAATTATTGTAATATGCAATATCTTCCATAGTTTTCATAAATATGACCAAAACTTACCCCATAACCAAAACTTTATATTACAAATTACTGTCACTGCTTGCCTCAAATTCTACTAACTTGTACCTAAACATATTACAAAGGGCAATGCTTTGTATGAAATCTGTTTAATTTGCTATAAGAATATGTCAAAATGTGAAATAGGCTTTTAACATCAAAAATATTGGATGCAATGGCTGTTACAGTCATGTTCTGAAGGGTACCTTAAAGTCAAAGTATTGTGAATCGCATCTTTTTTGTTAAGCATGCCTCCTTTTAAGTCATCTGCTGACCTTATATTTTAACATAACCTGGCTAGTGGGGTAGCATTGGAAAGTAATTTTATTCTTCTTTCAGATGACATATTGTAATATGCAATATCTTCCACTGTTTTTATAAAACATGACAGACCAAAACTTACCCCACACCCCAAACTTTATTCAAAATTAATGTCACTGCTTATCTCAAATTCTACAACCCTTTCACCTAGACATACAATAAAAGGCCATGTCTTGTATGAAAACTCTTTATTTACTACTGGGACACGTCACAAATATGAAATAGACTTTCAACAGAAAAAAAATAAGTCATGTTTAGAAGGATGTTTTGAAATCACGATTTTGAGACTCACTAACATTTTGTTAACCAGTCTTCGCTTAAGTCATATGCCGAGCCTAACTTCTACATAACCTGGTTTATGGGGTTTCATTAGTAAACCGATTTATTCTTCTTTTAGATGATATATTGTGATATGCAATATCCTTTACAGTTTTCATGAAATAGGACCAAGACTTACCCAATACCCCAAAAGACATGAACCTTTAAAGGGAAGATAATATGATTTAGTAGCCATCGGGATCATATTTGGGGGAGTACCAAGATATGGCAAAATTTCCTGAAACATATATTTTTTATCAAACACACCTTTATGAAAGTAGTAAGCCAAAATCATAGTCACGGATGATCTCAAAATATCATCAACATCGCATATTAAAGTTCTTGTTTCAAGTTTGCTTTGTAAGATTGGACCTAAAGATTTCTTATCCGACAATCTAATTTATAGATTTTGGTAGAGAAATTTTTTGAAAACTAAATCATGGCGTGCGTTCTACCAGCTGTAAAGGAGATGAAAAAAGAAAGGCATTCTACTGAATTATACAACCAACTGATTTAGGAGCAAGGTGCGGAATTGTGCCTTCTTAGGTTTTGTTTGCTAAACTGTATGTAAAGTCTATTTGGCTAAACTAGCTTTACACGAAAAGCACAGCCTTCATTAAGTATTTTTCCTAGATATGTCCGAGATTTAGTCGATTAATCATCGTTTCTAAACTTTATAAATTAGCTCAGGTTTAGCTGGGCATTCTTCAGTAAAATATTTCCAGGATGTATACGATGTTGAGCAGATCTAATTATCGCTTATGATCTTTAAGAATTAACTCAAGATTGAAAGGATTTTCTATAGTTTCAAAGCATGTATCTGATACGCAGTCGATCTAACTATTGCCTCTGATTTTTATAAAGCAGCTCAAATTTAGCTACGCTGACATGTTCAAAACGTTCAAAATTTGGGAATAACTTTGCTGTAATTGTATGTCACTGAATGTGCAATTTGTTTTTTGTGAATACTGAACTACGTAAACTCTCTGAGGTTTATGTTCAATCTCAGAAGTGTCGTTTAAACTGGTCTTAGCCTATGTAAACACCATGGAAAGGAATAAAATACTCGCCAGCTGACAAGCCTTAATAACTTTGGTACCCCGTTTTCGCATTTGAAAAACAAATTATGTACTATCAAGAAATTAGTACCAAAATATACGATGTTCAAAATATGATGGGCATGAATCTATATTTATGCAATAGACAATTGACGTGACGTTAAAATAACTATTAAACTAATTTGTAAATCATGAAATTTATATCAAATTACACAAGATCAGTTTTATGTTAAATGAATTACGAAAAGTAATGTATAAAACATAATATATTTCGCCAAAAAATAATACAAATATATGTTCGTGTTCTCCACGTGGTCAAATTTTAAACGGCGCTACTAATTTACTAATTGTAGTTTACATGATAAATCTCTAACATTGACAATTATGGGGATATATAAGAGATTTTCCCAAAAATGTTAAAACTTTAAGATTTTGTACAGTAAATAGTATTATGTTTTTTGTATGTAGGCCTACGTATGAATGTAGATGAACGAGAGTGAGAGATTTCTATAAATCCCCTGCACAATTTTCCATGTTAGGAATTATGATCAAGAACGCTCTGCAAAACTCGTCAATGGCTAATTATAAAGTTTAGAAACGATAATTAGTATGTCAAAATATTACACAAATTCAACTTTGCACTCAAGAACACCCCATCCATTGGCAGAACATGGGACAGGCTGCTCTTACACTTGGACACTTCATACCCTCCCCTCCACAGCCATGGGCCAGTCTAGGCCAATAGTTTGCAAACCCTGGTCTGTGTCGCACGTGTGATGCACAAGTACCAGCTACAAACCTAAAAATATATAACACTGGTGCATCAACGATTACGAATAAGAATAAAATAAAAAAAACTCTGAACAGTACCTACTGAGAGTCTACTTACACAGAACAGCTAACAGCTGCTCATCGTCAAAAAACACTAAAATTTACAATTTTGAATCTTCCATTTAGGCCTTTTGGCAGCCATATTGTCAACAATTTTATTAAGAGAACCCGCTTTTCTGAGAAAATTAAATAATGAAACAATAAAAAATGCAAATAGAAATCTTAATATGCATTTATGATGGTAATACATTCACTATTCACAACAGAATCATCCGTAAAAAATGTACCTATGGAATTTTACAGTAATTGATGATCGCTCTGTTTAAAAATGGCCGCCTTACCAGAACGAGGCTCTATGCTTAAGGGCTTGGTATCCAAATTGATTTTAAAACAATAAAAATATGCAAATAGTAATCTTAATGGGCATTTATGATGGAAATACGTCCACTATTCAGTTCGTTACCACTCTAAATTTGGAGGGTCGTTTCGAACGACTGCGCATGCCCAGATCTCAACTCGACTACGTCACTAACTTCGATGTCTTCGTGTTTTGATTTTGACATCGGCTAATTTCGGCTTTGTTTTAACGCTATGCAAGGCCAAGTAAGGAAAAATTCGGTCGTGGTTAACCTCGTGACTAACCTCACTACAACATCATGGCAGCAAGAGAGCATGATAAGTCGTAATTTGCCAACTTTTTGAGCTTTCTGTTTGACGTAGTGCGATCGTGACCTCAATGTTTTCAGTATCGGCAGTGACAGGTCAAGCACCTGCAATTCAAAAATGTCCCATTTTCGCGTACTTATGTGTTTGTGAGCAATGTCATTCAAGTTATTGAATCGATAAATATAGATGAACAAAGGATGGCAGTTTCATTCACCTACGTTGATGGGGGACGTTGGGGGACATTTTTGAAAATCGGTTACCCTTCCAAATTGTCTATTCGTTTAGCCTGGTCAAGCCAGCGAAATTGATGATCGCCGAACTGTGGATGGATCAAAGACTTTGGAAGTGAAGATTTTTGATAAAGAGCTATGTTTATTGACTGAATGTTTCCAAGTTGTCTTTCCCGGGGTTGAGGCATTTATAAAACTTCATAAGATTATTTCCAAATACCCCACATTAGGGTAGTACGTGGGTAGGGGTTGACATTGACTCCGTACTTTCCACTGTCCCTTATAAAGTTAAACCACATCTTAAATATGTTAAGCTTCAGCATGCTCGAGATACAGGTTTTAATACAGATACCTGCTGTTAGTCAAACACGTGTATGTCACACATTCAGAACCGACCTAGACACATTGGGCACGGAGTGAAATCAGTTACTTTGCACGTCGCCTTCAAGTTCAACTTAATTCGCATTCCGAAACTTCATCATTACAGTACATACAGTGACAATACCAATGAATTGTCCCCGGGAATTTACCAATGAATGGGCGCTCAGTTATGAACACGGACGAAAATGTACGGCAAAGCGAACATTGAGGTCTAAATCAGCTTGAAATTGGTATGTAAACAACCTAATTACCCGATTCCAACTCGTCCGATTCCAACTCGCCCGATACCGACTCGCCCACAGTTGCGAGTGGAGTGATACGTACCGGCCGCCGCGTACTATGCATATAATAATTGGAACTTCCAATTATTATATGCATAGTACGCGGCGGCCGGTACGTATCACTCCACTCGCAACTGTGGACTCGCCCGATGCCAACTCGCCCGATACTATTTTGCAATATTTATGAGTACTTGGTACATAAAAAAGTTTTATTTCTTAAAAAGCCTACAACAAATATTTCTAACATTGAGAACCATAGGTGCGGCTAGGGCTTGAAATATGTGCCAACGCGGAAAAGTTTTTATTTTGCGAATTTCATGTTTTGCAAATCTCTTGAAAGAATAAATTTCGTTCGGTTTCTTTACGTATAGGGAAAGTTACTGCAGTTACTGGCTCATGTCTTTAGGAACAGTAGGACCGTCTTTTACGAGTTACTGGCTCGGCATGAAAATAGCTGGCCTCTAGCTCTGCATGGCAGGGCTGTGTGTTACCAGCGTAATACGGCCTCCCATCACATGGGCAGAGCTAGCTGGCCTCGGGCCATCGGTTTGCGTACACGGAATCTACAACTACATCTCAAACAACGAGCAACTTGGCATCGGGCGAGTTGGAATTGGGCAAGTTGGTTCTGGGCGGGTTGGGAAAGGTGCGAGTTGACTGTAATTCTTTACCCGGCTCACGGGTGGAGGGACCGTGCCCGGCTGCACTGTGGCCGGTCATCGTCCATTTCCGCGTCAGATAACGTAGGCAACACGAACGTACATAGATTCCCACTGTAATCTGTTTGATGCATTCTGGGATTGAATACGCATGCGCATATCAAAGTTCACCGAGGTCATCCAATCTGCGATTGCGCAAACGACCCTCCAAATTTAGAGTGGTAACGAACTGCTATTCCCTACAGAATCATCCGTAAAGCAGCAACTATGGGATTTTATAGTGACTGATGGTCGCCATATTTAAAAATGGCCGCCATACCAGAACGAGGCTCAACCTGTGGTGGCTCGGTATCCAAATTGATTTATATTATGATAATCTACATTCCTACCAAATTTCATGCTTTTATCACAAAATGCACAATTGTTATGAAAATTTTGGTTATGCCGCACCACTATACAGGAGGCATTCAATATTAATATCAACTTTTGGTCAGAGGAGTCTCCCTGTTTTTGAAAGTTGGCATGGAGTCTCCTCGGTTTTCTTTGGGTGGGGGCGGGGGGTTAGGGTTGATTAAGCCCCTTTTGATGTCAACAAGGAAATCCGCGGACCCCAAAGGCTGAAGAAACTGACCGGGCAATTATTCTTTGTTCAGAACGCACATGTTTCTATCGTTTCTACTCTACTGTCTCAACGTTGCCGGCAGAAACCCTGGTTTTCTTAAAGGTCGCTGATTGGTCTATGGAGGTCACGTACAGTTTTGTCATCCAACCATTAATAATTTCATCCATTAGCTTAAATGCGACCCTACATTTCACATTGAATGATGAAGTTTGTTAATCTGGTTAATAACCAAGAGTGTTTCCTATTCGTGTCAAATTTTCAGAGCGAGGTATTTGTTTGAACTTGTACCACGGTCACGCCACAAAAAGTGCTTGAACGCATGCAAAATGACTACTTTCTACAATCTGTGCAGTGCGTCGCTGTCGACGGAAGACGTCAGTCTTGAGACGCCACGAGATGGCGCAGCCACAGTGCATTGCATTGTGTGGAATGACTTTGGCCCAGCATTTTGTTAGCTGCTTGGAATGCCTGCGTCACCATAATACTTCTGGTCAGCTAATAGTCTCGGTTACCCAGACTCCTCTGTAGGACTCTTGATCCCCCCTGCAGAGTACTATGGGTAACCGAGACTAGTCAGCTAGGGGTTCTGATTCGGAAGGAGTTTGATATTACTGCTCTAACCGACTTATCAATAGACAAGACTACCTAGTATGTCTGAAGAAACGTACCATCGCAAACAAGGTCGAGTTGCTGACCGATCTCTGGTGGGTGATCAGACACAGCTGGGGGTTCAAAGAGGGGTACGAAATCAGGATCGTTGTAATCAGCATGAGATCGACCCGACGGATAGTGAAACATGGACGCTTCGATGTTCCCTGGATGAAAAATAACGTGAAAAAATCATTGAAATATAACAATGACGTGTAGAACCACACAAACCAAACCCTGTTCTCGGTATATTAGAGGCGTATCATTGAGCAAAAGAATTTGGAATTGAATAAGAAGAAATGATTTCAGTGGCCGACGAGTATAGTGTATCTCCAATACTATTATCTAAAACGTAAACACTCTGTGATAGCTCATTAAATGTCAACTTCTTCCCAAAACACAACAAAGCAAAAACGAAAGCAGCGTACGACTCCCGACAGAAATATTGGACGTACATGTCTGACCAAAGTTGTCATAGATTTCCCTGTCGTCGGCATTGGCGTCGATAATCGTACCGTCCTTAGCAACCAAGTCATCACTTCTGTCTTCATTCCAGTTACCAAGGAGTCCAACCATTGTTGAGTAGCTCAAATTCTACAGAAATATTCAATTTGAAGATCAGAATAGCGAAATTATGCTGTACACAAAATAGTCAAGAGCACGCCCTCAACCAATAATAAGAGTACATCCTTTGAATCACAATTATTACACTAAATACAGAACAGACAAAGTCCAATATGTCGTATTGACAATATGGTAACCAAGGCCACGACAAACAGACAACAAGGTAACAAGTACAGCAAGAACACTAACAAGACTTACTCTCATAGTTCGTTGAATGGACACGATACATGACATGTATTTTCCATCGTGAGCCATACACTTGATTGCCATTCCAGAGATGTAGGTACGAACATAGACTGTGGAAATATTGGGATTGATCGGATGTAATGGATTGACGTCATCACGACGATCTGGTGTGTACACAGATATACCTGAAGAAACAACGAAAAGTGATGTATGTTCAATTGTAAAACAAAGTTGTTTTCTCCGAAAAGTATGCGGGAATTTGAGTAGCTGCTAAAGAAAAGGGATTCAACCCTTTTCATGTTCGTTCTGAGAACCCTGTTCTATCTATAATAAGCAAGGAACACTGTCTGCTTAACGCTGTATTAAAATGACTTCTTACAAATTGTACGAACATTTTGGTTGCACAGTTCCATACGAAGTCAAAATGTGATATTTGACTTCAAAGCTCTTGCTTGGAGATAGTGAAGAACCATCATATAAGTGAAGTGAAGACCTTAATTTTACTTGTACACCTCACATATCCGGTTCCTACCCATATGTTTGCTACGTGCATATTTTGTAATTTTCGGGTAGTCCCGTTGCCGATTAACATGTATTGATACGGAATGTTGTCTTATAAAACGAACCACCAATGTTCACCCAGGTCAATTACTATCACTGAAAGATGTCCCATTCTTTTTAGGAATGATCAAAGTACTAGATCTTTGAACGGCCCTGTTTTATTACCAGATTTAACATCCATTGGAACAATTTGAGATGCCTATAAAAGAACCGCGTGTTGAAAATGAGAAGTGTAGACATTTTCCATGACTAGAGTATGGTTGGTATTTGACTTTGTTACTCAGTCTTACCTTCAAAGTCAAGTCTAGTTATGGTGTCATCAAAGTCAATGAGTCGTGAATTCACTGCCACTTCAAGATTTCTTCTTTCGCTGATGGTAATTTGGACCGTATCTGACAAACTCTCATTCATTGCAACGGCAGTCAGGTGTGTAGCCCTCTGGTAATTGCCTGTGGAAGGACATGATTATCAGTTGCATTTAAGCAACAGACCTAACCATAACTTAATTATCAGATGGGATCTATTAAAGCCTTTTACATGTGGAATTACTTTTACATGTCACCATTGCTGTCAAAAAGGTTTACGTCCAAGATTTTGTCAACTTACCATTAGCATCCGATACTTGTTCGAATCGACCTTGAATTTCAAACGTTGGGAAATCATCGTGTTTAAGGAGAATGTATTCTCCTTTTCCGTTGAAGGAATACTCGACGCCGTCAAAGGTGACGAAGTGGCTTCCTCCGTATACAATCGCTGAGAAATGAATGTAAGAAGTTGTTGTCAGTACACAATGCATACGCTTCCGCTGGTTATATAACAACAAGGTACCATGCGCCTTTTGCTCGATCTTTTCTCAAGGAATATTTCAACCATTCTCTTTCAAAATCAAGAGCAACGATCGGGGGTCACTGTGCAAAGTATGGTACTAGAGAAACAAATTACCCAAATTTTACCGATATTTGAATTTCAAAATGGCCGCCGTCCTTGTGGTAAGTTTATGAAGAAAGTAAAATTTCCGACTTTCGAAAAACTAATACGATGAAGCGGTAGTTCAGAAAAGAGTTGTAGAAGTTATAGAGTCCGAATATCTATCCGAATATCATTCGACCTGAATGCAAACTACACAGTGTAGACCACACATGCTGCGTTAGCCTAAACTTTGCAACTATAAGAAGAACACTGCATGACAAAACAGTTGGCGTTAAATACATAAATTACTGCTATTTTGCTACGCCGACATTCTGAATTGTGCCAGGACTTTGCCTACTGCTATACTAGTACCATAATCTTTACTTCTACCTGGTCTTGGCACCTCATATTTCCAGCAATCAGCAGTCGGTCGCACTCTCTGATAGTAGCCACAGTTCTCGGACCAGATGCAGCAGTCATAGTATAACAACCAGTCAGTCATATAGTAGGATAGGACAGGCACACGACCAGCCTGGTTGTACGGTCTTGAGCCCCACACGTGCGCTTCAGATGAAAATCCTCCGCTTGGATCATCTCCAGCGTAGATCAGATGCTCTTCCCAATCATAACAACACTGGGTACCTGAGTCATAGGAACTGTGAGGTGAAAGTTGTAACAAATCATAATTAATTTGCACATTACACAAACAGCTGTTATTCACAACAACTTGAGGGTCATGCGGAATATATCTCAGATATCTATGGGCATTGCAATTGTACACATCATAATATGAGCTGGTTCTTTTCTGTTGTACCCACTTATACGTTGTGAAATGTGCACAGACTTTATGTTTGAGTGATCCAGAAGAAATGTCTTCGTCAATTTTAACACCGACTTCCTGATGTATTCACTTTGAGGAAAATCGTGCATCAAAAGAAAGAAGTGAAAATACTTTTATACCCTCTGACACATGTGAAGAGAGCTTACTTTGGATAAACACTGTTGACACAATGTCTGGCTCCTCTGTGGAAGGTGCAATTGGCGTCTTGTCTCTCCATGTTGCAGTCTGGGTCAGGCTCAAATCGTCCAAAATCGGCCATAGCCATTGTCAAGTTACATGGGCAGTAGTACAAGTCCCGACGGAAGTTGATGTTTGGCAATTGGGCATCGTAGAAATTTAAGCAGTGCTCTGTTGCGTAGCTGCGAGGGTCTAACTGGAATTCCTCCTCCATGGCGTAGCCAAGTGTGTGAACGTCACTCCAGATGGCGTGACCCATGCTGAAAGGGGAAATTGACTCAATGATCAATATAAAACACTACAACATGCATATTACGCCAAAAAAATAAACTGTACTGTTCCGATAACATGGTTTTCAAAATAGGGTAGGTAGGTCGGCAGGAATTTTTTTCCCAAAATATTTTTATTCTTAAATATGCACTTTTCAGGGGTTTAGGGTGATCAAACACTGGCCACAACATTTCCAGAAAAACATATCATACATGTTTTATAATAGCTACATATCATACGTGTATACTCGTGTAAGGCCAAAGAAAAAAATTGTGCTGTTCTAATAACCTGACCTACCCTGTTTTTTGCCTGCCGACCTTAAATTTTTTAGAGCTTCGTAAACACGGAAGTAAATAAAAAGAAAGAAAAAACCGTAAAATCACGTATTCGTTACTTGGCATTTGATTTTTGCTTGAACGGGGACGTCTTTTATGTTTTATTCCTTTTAAATGCCCTTCGATCTTTTCCGTTCGTGAATAAAATGATGCTGTAATAGCCAAAACAAACGAATGTTTGAATAAAGACTTGAGGAGTATAAAATTGTCAGTTTTACACTTTCCATCAAAAGTGTTTACCCAAGTTTGTTGTGACAACTAGTAATTTCCATATTTACCGATGATATAAAAGTCAAGTTTGTCGGTACGACCATTATTCTTCCTTCCAGTTTTTCAAGTCATTTATACTTTGACTCGCCATGCGTCATTGTCAAGTCAATCTCACCCACTTTAAAACTAACCCACTCTCTGTCTGTCTGTCTGTCTGTCTGTCTGTCTGTCTGTCTGTCTGTCTGTCTGTTTCTTTGACTTGTCATGTATCACTGTCAAGTCAATCACCCACTCATCCACTCTACACTCTGACCTATTTTTCCCCTATCTCCATGCCTGCCTCCTTGTCCATCGTCCTGCTTGCCTGCCTGCCTGCCTGCCTGTCTGTCTATCTGTACATATGTCTGTTTGTCTAAGCTACTTACGTGTCTTCATAAGGTCTAATCCGAATACCACCAACGGCGAACTTATGATTAGCTCCGTATACAGCCTCTGATCGGAACGTTGCACGGCCATCGTTTTCCTCTCTCGTTAGGGCATTGTCCAGTATTTCCCACACAGGGTAATTCAAATCTTCTCGATAGACCATGATGTCGATGTTTATGTGAGGTTCCGAAAATTCATTCTGATCCCAAGTGACCGTCAAATCGTGTCCGGCTCGGTTCCATTTATCCAGGTACGGATCAATACGATTAACCTTCGGTTTAGTTTTGCCAAGAAGCGGTGGCTCTGAAAAAGGGTGTGTGATCGAACGTATACGTACTTACAAAAGGGAAATTGCTTGACTATTGTGGCACAACCATGTACCCTGGGCCAGTATGTCTTAAAATTTACATCTGCACAGTCATGTAACCTTCAAATATGTGTATAATTCTCGTAAGGGGCTGTCGATCATTATATCTGACGCACTGCAGGCACTGGAAACGAAAATTCCTTAGTCGAGGGGGAGGGCCGGGGTATAAACCTTAATTCGTGTTGCGTGAGTCAGTCAAAATTGCAATACGGATACTGCTGCCACAAAATTGAAACAAATCACATTTTGAAAACATAAAAAATACGATATTTTAATTGCAATTCGGGGTGAAACCACTTTCTTGTACTCTGAAAAGGTTTAAACGTGTAAAGTTTGTTGCTTTTCTATATCAGTGTGTAGATTTTGCACAACATGTGTGTTAACGACGGGTTCAACTTAGAGCGCAATTTCACCATTGAGGGGAAAGACTGATACCGAACCAAGGAATTAAGTTTCTTGTGCGTTTGCTTTTATGATCGACGACCCCTAAAGAGCGAAAAACGTGCTATTGGCTTGTGAGCTGACAATTTCTTAGAAAATATTAATCTTCACAAAACTAGGATATTACTGAGATACTAGTACCTGTTTATGCATTGTAAAGCTAAGTGTTCAAAGATAGAATACCAATTACACGCCTTCTTGTAACACTGTTTGAACGCGTCTAGACGTTCAACCAACATTCAAGTTTTGAACACATGTGTGCAAATTATGAACACTACGTGTTCATCAGCCATTTTATTGAATACCATGGTATTCCAAGACTGAACACACGTTGTACATGAACTGTGTTCAAAAAATTGAACGCATTTACGCGTTCAAAGGGCTGACTTCTGTAACAGTATTTGAACGCATGGACGCCGTTCAACGTTAAGTGTGTTAAAGGCTAGAACACTTGTTGAACGTCTGTAATTTTGGTCCTTCAGGGGGTGCTCAAGCCTGAAAATAACAAAACTGACCAGTGATATTCAGTAACATTATTTTATTCTAAAAATACTAAAAAAATTTGAGTGAAAGACAATCATTTAGTGTAAAATGGGCAAATATACATGGCCACTTCGTAAAGTTTTTCAGCGGAAAACGCCAACGGTGTTAACATCTTCCTATCAAAACATAAATAAAAGAAAATCCACATAAACACTGTAAACCGTTTTGAAAAAAATATGAAAAAGTAATGAAAAACAGCTTTACTTAAATATTGTGAATTACGTTTTATGTTCATATTTGTTAAAAACATACCAAAAACACTTTTGAAAATAGCTCAAAATTTGGCTTACTTATTTATTGAAAACACGTATATGTATGAAATGCACACTCTTTTTTCTAAGATGGTTTCTAGAGGACAACATGCAGAAAGTGGGCAAAGTGGGTCCTTGGCAGTGTAAGTCTATTTCCTTGTTCAACAAAGTCCTTCATAAACAAAAGAACTTGTTTGATTTTATTATCTTTTATTAAACCCTTAAATAAATCAGTGACATTTCAAAAATCTACTTCTCAGAAATTAAAAACAGATTAACTTAGTTTGACTTCGGTTCACAAGTTTTGTTCTTTGTATCTACAAGCATTTGCTGTTGAACTGGAAATTTTAGTCCTTACTGAAATTAACTTGTAAAAGGAAACTGCCGCCTGAAACCAATGGCAACTAAATAAATACTAGCCATTTCCAAACCAATATAGGAATACGACAAGCGACCTAGAAGTCGAAAGAGCTTGCTGTGTTTTGTAGAGAATCTTTTGCCATCTCACTTCATCAGATGCAAGGGTGGAATGAAGAATTGAAGCAGAAAGCGACAGAAAATTCAGAGTGAAAATTTCAGAAAATTCAGAGTGGACATTTTTCACTCCGAATTTTCCGTAGCTTTCTTCTTTAATTTTTCATTCCATCATTGCATCTGATAAGGGAGACCACACACGTCTTTGAAAGCTTATTCTCCAGTAACATTTAGTTGATCATAGCATGCTACCAAAGCTTAGATTAATACAGAACAAAAATACAGAAACTTATCGAAATTAGTTACTGACCCTTGAAAGTTTAAATCTACATTAGAGATGAACTTTAATAGGTTCTCAAGCTTGTTTCCAGACAGCTATCTGTACACTCATCTTATTCATTTCTGTACCATCAGCTTCTCTGACAACTCTTCGATTTCAGTTAAAACCAACGTTTCACATCCTGAAAATAATGGAACAATAGGTAATATAACGACATGAGACTTCTAAATGAAAGATAAGTCGGACTGATTAGGTTAAGAAAAAGGGGAGACCTTGATATATAGTGCCTCCTTTCAATACTGACTGTTACAAAATATTGGCTTCTTCTTGTCACCAACTTATAAAAATAAAAAAGCCAACTCTCATAGACTGAATCAATACAGTATGTTTAAATGATGTTTTATATGCGATTATGTCTACTAAAAAGACATGTGTTAGCTGTGATTACGCAGCGGTACTGTGGCATATCGATCGCGCTCGGGTCAAGGGGTCTGTGGCGATGACCCTTGACCCGAGTACCATCGAGAGCACTGCTGCGTATTCACAGCTAGTGTATGGTATACCAGCCACTGAACGAAAAAAAGGTTTCTTCACGTATTTTAGCTATTCCAAAGTACTATACAAATAATTTCAAAGGATAATAATAAAGATGCTTCAAAATTTAACACGTTTACTATTTTGGAGGGAAAACTTACCCTTTCTGGTCTTGATTCCGCACGATCACGACTTCAGCGTGCGTTTAGGGACGGACCATTAGATCTTGGGAGGGGGGTGGTCAAAAACAGAAGAAAAAAAAATTTCAGAGCAGAAAGTTAGAAAAAAAAAATCTTCAAACTAGTTTGCAAAATAAAAAAAAATAAATAAGAAGACAAAGGCGTAAAAAAAAATCTGCAAAAGTCTTTAAAATTTTGATTTTTTTTTAGATTTTACCGACAGAAAGCACTTTCTGTCTGTTTTAGTACATCCTCCCGGCACATTTTTAATTTTAATTTATACATTTAGTGACTGTATCCCTTATACTGGAAGTTGTGATTATCTTATCTTTTCAGGACTTTTGTATTCTGATCACTTGAAAATTATGAAATTATAGAACCTGTTTTCTACTTGTTTCCTGCGTACAAACCAAGCAGGTACACTAGGTAAAACATTGAAACTATGGTATGGTTGTCAAGACAGAAAGTTGTATTTGCCTTTTAAGATCAAGGTAAAAAGATGCAGGCCACATCAGTTTCATTTTTTTCACAGCATTTTATTGCAATGATGAATGCAAGAATTGGTGAACAAGTAGAAACACGTCAATAATGATAAAACAACATATCAAGTCATTATGTATTATTTTGCTTTTAAAAAGGCATTTTCAATTCTTTTTTCTCAAAAAACCGCCTCAAAATACAACAGCAACACATGTTTTAACATTCAACAATACACTACGTAGAATGCCATCTATCCAACAAATCCCAACACAAAAACACACAAAAGGGGTTAAACTTTGAAAGTTTCTCGATAGCAAATACTGAATAAATCTGCATGAATAATCGTTTTTGTGTAGCAAATTTCAAAGAAATTGGACAAGCCCTTTCAGAGAATACAGATTTTTTGACCATGAATGGCATAAATTGCCCTAAAAAGACAAATATTGAAATTTCAACACATCTATACACATCCAATCAATTTGGACATGCTGCTACAGAGAAATAGATGTTTTGATCAAAAAAGGGCAACAATTGCTCTAAAAACACAAATATGCAAATTTAACTATATTATTTAGCTTATTTTAGCTTCTCAGCTTGTCAAAATCAATTGTAAATCATGAGATATGCATGATGTTTGGTGGGGTGAATGTAGCCATTTCACCACGCAGTAGAAAGGGAAGCCAGGAAACCAAAATAGTCAATTTTCAAAACTATAGGAAGCTACTGAGGAGCAAGAAGACCATGTTTCAGAGGAAGATGTGTAATCCGAAAAAATGCTCCCAAAGTGCCACCAAATAACACCATTTTAATCTCTATTTTTCAAAAGCTCCAACAGCAGGAGGGGGACACCCCCCTCCTGACCACCCCCCAAAAAATACTCCCCAAGTGTCACCAAATAACACCATTTTAATCTCTATTTTTCAAAAGCTCCAACAGCAGGAGGGGGACACCCCCCTCCTGACCACCCCCCCCAAAAAATACTCCTCAAGTGTCACCAAATAACACCATTTTAATCTCTATTTTCAAAAGCTCAAACGGCAGGAGGGGGACATCCCTTCCTGACCACCCCCCAAAAAAATACTCCTCAAGTGTCACCAAATAACACCATTTAATCTCTATTTTTCAAAAGCTCCAACGGCAGGAGGGGGACACCCCCTCCTGACCACCCCCCAAAAAATACTCCCCAAGTGTCACCAAATATCACCATTTTAATCTCTATTTTTCAAAAGGCTCCAACGGCAGGAGGGGGACACCCCCTCCTGACCTCCCCCCGCAAAAATACTCCCCAAGTGCCACCGAATAACACCATTGTAATCTCTATTTTTCAAAAGCTCCAACGGCAGGAGGGGACACCCCCTCCTGACCACCCCCAGCAAAAATACTCCCAAGTGTCACCAAATAACACCATTTAATCTCTATTTTTCAAAAGCTCCAACGAGCAGGAGGGGGACACCCCCCTCCTGACCACCCCCCAAAAAAATACTCCTCAAGTGTCACCAAATAACACCATTTTAATCTTTATTTTTCAAAAGCTCCAACGGCAGGAGGGGGACACCCCCTCCTGACCACCCCCAAAAAAATACTCCCCAAGTGTCACCAAATATCACCATTTTAATCTCTATTTTTCAAAAGGCTCCAACGGCAGCAGGGGGACACCCCCTCCTGACCTCCCCCCACAAAAATACTCCCCAAGTGCCACCGAATAACACCATTGTAATCTCTATTTTTCAAAAGCTCCAACAGCAGCAGGGGGACACCCCTCTCCTGACTCTCCCCCCCCCCCCCCGTGACCGCTTGCGTGGCCGGTTGTGGTGCTTGGCACCACATCTTTGCCCTCTTTATCTTCAGACCGTGACGAACTAAAAAAAATTATAAATCTGAAAATTTACTCTGAAAAAAAAAATTTGCACAGCTAATCTCAATTGGAAAAAAATTCAGAAATTTACAATAGTAAAAAAAGAATTTTCACAATTCATTGTGACCACCCCCCCTCCCAAGGTCTAATGGTCCATCCCTTACAAGAAAAATGTCGCAACTTCCGTTTTGATGCATGACGGGATAATAAAAGGCACCAAACTTGAACACCAAGTGTTTAGGAGAAGAACGCCTCTTGCACGCCGATGTTAAAATTAAAACGTTCATGGTGGTTTTCTGATTTTCTCATCAAAATTTCAAAATTTCGACCCGTAATTAACGTGTAAAATTATTTTAGGAAAAACATGCTTTAAGCAATTGTAGAACGGAAATATTTTTCACTTAGTGTGAAATTCGTTACATCAAAATCCGCGTACGTTTGCCGGACAGCAAGGCAGTAGTAAATTTAATATAGCCATAGTAAAGTAAAAACACTAAAGATTGTTAACTGTTTCACAATATTGTAAAATTACCGTAATGCTGAGTTTTTTGAACACTTGAAGGAGATGGTTGTTAACACACCGTGTTCAGGTTTAGAACATCATTCAATAATGTGAATACTGAACACTAGTCGTTCAAATTTGAACACCGACATCTACATTTTGAAAGCGTAAAAACGCGCCTAGCGTCCGCTATTTTTACAGTGTGGATGGACTTTGTTTTCACTTGTGAATGCTGTCGGGTTAATCTAAAAGCTAAATTAACATTCTGGCTCCTGGTCAACCCCTCGCCCAAAGAACAATTATTGCACCGTAATAATTAATCTAATTTTACTTCAATGATTTGGAATTTTACTGCTTCAGAATAACTTGTCTCCAAAAAAAGTCCGAGGAACTCGTGATGGTTATAATTACTCTTAACCATCATTATAGAAAAAAATTGCAAAAATGGAACGAGAAAGTGACGCTTTCTCGCAATTGGTGAGAATCTCTTGTCATTCTCACTGTTATGGGTGAAAATTTCTGAATTCTCACCGGCGAGCAGTGAGAAATGCACTCCTTGGTGAGATAATATATTCTCACCGGTGAGAATGGAAATTCTCACCACGCGCTGTGAGAATGGGTATTATACTCTTTCACTGGTGAGAATCAACCAAACTCGTTGTTCACTGTGAGAATCAGACTGATTCACACAAGTGATCAACAAGTCTGGCTGATTCTCACAAATTAATGGTGAGTCCGGTTGATTCTTGTCAGTGTATAATGAATATGATACATTCTCACTGTGAAAATTACCATTCTCACCGTGCTTGGTGAGAATTTCGAATTTTCACTGGTGAGAATCTATTTTCTCACCAGGGAGTTCATTTCTCATTGTAACACACCTCATCCGCAGTCTGTGTTCTAATTCGCCAATTGACAGTCACGTGGGATGCGTTCTTTTTGTGCTGATCCACGTAAACGACGTCATCAGGCATCATTTGTCGGAACTGTTGCCTGCCAGGCATCAGTTCCGAAAAATGATGCCCGCTTACGTCAAAAAAACATTGGCGCATGCGCGAACTGGAATGTAAACAAAGATGCCGTCTGCGGACAAGCGAAACGATAGTCGAGAAATTTCTCGGTTTATCCTACTTTCTGAAGAAGAACTGAATGCTCTGGTTTCAAACAAGGACTCGAAACGAACGAAGACGATAATCAAAGGTGCATTGAACGTTTTGCAGAAGTATTGCGACCCTGTCGGCAAAAACTTTTTCTTGCTGAACCACTCCAACATATTACATCATGCGACAACTTTTGTGTATGGTACGTGCTTATTTATGACTACGGATGAGGTGTGTTACAAAACACATATTGACTGGCCATTGGAGCAACAGCATACGTCTTTAACCCTCGGGCCTGTGAGTCACCCCCAAAAACAGACTGTTTCCCTCGGCCTACGGCCTCGGGAAACAGTCTGTTTTTGGGGGTGACTCACAGTCCCTCGGGGTACAGACGTATGCTGTTGCCCTCATGACCAGTCAATATGTGTATATTGTTCACCAGTGAGGATTGTTTAATTCTCACTGGTAAGCAGTGAGAATAACAAGAGCTTCTCACCAATTGCGAGAAAGTGCTCCAGTCTCGCAATTTTTTGCTAAAGTGCGTGGTTCTGAAAGAACGTAGTCGAGTCTGTTAAGAAATGAATGTTAAAGCTATCTTTTTATAATCATTTACCGATAATCCATCGTCCATTGTAAGGGTAATTTTGACCGCCGTCGAATGACAGATCAACTCTGACGTCACCAATCTCATAGAATGGCGGAGTGGTACAGTGGAGCTCCATGACGTTGCCATAGGTACAGTTAAATTCCTGTATTCCTACCCTGACGTAGTACTTTCTGTTTCTGTCCCAGCACGAACCACCAACAAGCAAATCATCACCTCCAAGAAGATTACCCCATCGCGGGAAAAATGATAAACGACCTGTGAGTAAGTAAGAATGTAATGGGAAAATAGAACATATAAGTAACCGAAACAGTGCATATATATATATATATATATATATATATATATATATATATATATATATATATATATATATATTATATGATATAGTAATGCTCTGGACCATGATTTTGCAGGAGTGCATATAGCAACTGTTAAACTATTTTTTCTTCTGTTTGCCGATGACCTTACTTTATTCAGTACGACTCAAATAGGGCTTCAGAGACTATTGAACAATCTTAGCTTGTATTCTGATAAATGGAAACTTAAGGTTAATATTTCAAAATCCAAAATCATGTTTTTTAGGAAAGCAGGAAGGTTAAAGAATAGTGAGAAATGGTTTTTGAACGGTCAGAAATTGGAGGTGATTCAAGCTTATAGCTACCTTGGTGTTATGCTTTCTAGCTCTGGCCTGTGGAATCGAGCTCAACAACAGTTGGCAATGCAAGCAACCAAAGCTCTTTTTAATGTCCAAAAAGCTCTTGCTAAATTTGGTTCTCTTGATGTTAAACTGGCTTTTAAGATATTTGATGGGAAAATTTTACCAGTTATGATGTATGGAAGTGAAATATGGGGGCTTCATCAAGGGGAACAAATTGAAATTGTCCACTACAAATTATGTCGTTAATACGTGTTGAAAGTCTATCAACATACACCAAGTCTCGCAATTAAAGCTGAACTTGGGCGTTTTCCAGTGCGTGTTTTCAGATTAACCAGAGTCATCAAATATTGGTTTAGATTGCTGTCTATGCCACAAAATCGTCTGGCATATCATTGTTACATCTTTCAATATAATGAAGCAGAGAAGAGTAAAGAATGTTGGGCACTCGGGGTTAAAAAGTTACTTTTTTCAGTGGGAATGGGCGAAGCATGGCTCAATCAAGGGGTAGGGTGTGTCAATAGCTTTATCCTCCTTTTTAAACAACGCTGTAAAGATATTTATATCCAAGATTGGCACGCTAGTTTACCTATATTTAGTAAGCTTGACACTTATCGTCCTTATCAAAAATTCATTTTCTTGTGAGTCATATTTGTCAGTTATCCAGGTACACAAGTTTCGCAGTGCTTTATGTCGTTTTAGACTTTCTGCACATTCTTTACGAATTGAATCTGACAGATATTTAAAAATAAGTCGTTCAGATAGAGTTTGTTGTTTCTGTGATACAAACAGTATTGATTGTCCATTATATAAAGAGCTCAGAGCCAAATATTTACCACGTAACATTTACACTCATCCATCTATTGATAAGTTTACTCTGCTGTTTCAAATGCAGAATATTATTATTATTAATTATATTAAAAAAATTGTTCAAAATGCACTACACGTACGTCTCAGTGCATTGTACATAGCTGGATAAAATAATTTAAAAGTACAACCACACAAGAAAATTAAAACAGAAAATTACACATAAAACTGAGTAAAAAGATGGGTTTTCAAATTGCGCTTAAAACTATCTACACTTCTGGCAGTCTTAATTTCAAATGGCAAATCATTCCACAGTAAGGGTGCACATACTGAAAACGCTCTCTGTCCATATGTCTTGTTAAAATTGCCACGGGGCTGGGTTAAACATAATTTGTCACGTGATCGCAGGTCTCTAGCTGGTACATATAAATCTAATAAATCTCTCAGATAAATAGGTGCATTTCCATGGATAATTTTGAATGTTAGCAACAAAATTTTAAATCTGATGCGAGCCTCTACCGGTAACCAATGTAAATCTTTGAGAACGGGTGTGACATGATCGAATTTGCGCGTACGAGAAACTAACCTCGCCGCGGCATTCTGCAGACACTGTAGTCGTGCAAGTTGTCCCTAGGGATACCAAACAAAAGACTGTTACAATAGTCTAAGTGGGACGTCACAAATGCATGGACTAGTTTTTCAGTTGTAGATCTGTCAAGAAGTTTACGAATTTTAGCTATTCTATGCAAAGAGAAGAAACCATTTCTGCACAACGTATTGATGTGGTCAGACATGCTACCATCCCGACTTAAAGTAATGCCAAGATTTCTGACTGAAACTGATGGGATTATGTCGCATTGACCAATTCGCAGACTCTCTAGCTTTGTCACATCAGATTTTAGACTTGATGAGAAGTGAATAACTTCAGTTTTGTTGTCATTTAGTGCAAGCATGTTAGATTTCATCCAGCTGCGGACGTCGTCAACACAGAGTTCAATGTTATTCCGGATATCGTCAGGTCTATTGCAGATGACATAAATTTGCGTATCGTCCGCGTATATCATGCAATCAATCCCATGGTGTACGAAGATGTCTTCCAGAGGTGCAGTGTAGAGTGTAAACAACAGAGGGCCGAGAACAGATCCTTGCGGAACACCGTATTTCATGCGAGAAAATGGGGATGATGCAGATCCAACCTTGACGCATTGCTGGCGATCAACGAGGTACGAACGAAACCAAGATAGACATTTGCCCGTTATACCGAAACGAAATTGTAGTCTCTGAAGCATAATTTCATGATCAATTGTATCGAACGCCGCTGATAGATCTAACATGATGAGAATCACATCATGTTTGTTATTCAAGGCAAGCATTATGTCGTTGTGAACACGGAGGAGAGCAGTTTCTGTGCTATGGTTAGCCCGGTAAGCGCTTTGAAACTTTGTGAAAAGACTAAATTTAGTAAGGTGATGGTTCAATTGCTGAACAACAGCCCGTTCGAGGACTTTCGATAAGAAAGGGAGGTTTGAAACCGGCCTGTAGTTCTTCAGAATGTTCTGATCAAGATCAACTTTCTTTAACATGGACGAATTATCGCTGACGTGAAATGACTCGGAACGATGCCAGTTGTGAACGAATTGTTGAATAGATCCGCAAGGAAAGGTGCCAAGATGTGTACACATTTCTTCAACACTCCATGCGGTAGAATGTCGAGTTCACAAGATTTCGGTGATGACTGTTTCACTAACGCAATTATATCCCCAGGTGACACCGGGTCAAATTCAGCTAAAGTATGGCTCGGCATTACATCATTAATCTCACAGCTGTGCGGTTGTTGACCAATCCTGGGCCGACTCGCAGCGATTTCGAAGCTGTTATCCAATTGGGTGGCTGAATCTTACCAATATAATGAAAACAATACAAATAGACTCCCTAAGTGGCTGTGAATAGTGACAATCGACCAATCAGATATAACCTTGCAAACACGCTGCGAGTCAGCCGCCAATCCTGTCACGAAGTTGCGACACCTTGGTTTCAAAATAACTCATGAATGCTGAAGGAATCTCTTTCATGGGGATGTTGTTTGGCATGGCGTTGGATGAAGTTGTTCTCGAATCCGATAGCTCTGCAACAATGGCAAACAATTTCTTGTTATCTGCGTCTTCAATTCTAGTCCGATGATAGGCTGATTTTACTGCATCACAGCGGCGTGAATATTCCACGCGCTTTAATACGAACATTTGACGATCGATTTCTAAGTGTGATTTACGCCAATTTATGGGCCGACTCGCAGCGATTTCGAAGCTGTTATCCAATTGGGTGGCTGAATCTTACCAATATAATGAAAACAATACAAATAGACTCCCTAAGTGGCTGTGAATAGTGACAATCGACCAATCAGATATAACCTTGCAAACACGCTGCGAGTCAGCCGGAATTTATTTCTAGTCGACGAACCTCTCTTCTAAAAGTCAGTAGATCCTCAGTGAACCATGGTGCACGCACTTTATTTAAGACTGATTTGCTTTTGACAGGGGCGACTGTATCAAGAGCATCGGTAACAACATCATGGAAATAAACATACAAATCCTCTGGGTTGGTATTGCGTGGAATATCACTGTTATCCATAATTTATCAAAGTTTATATTTTTTGCAATGAAAAAGCAAGATAGCATACAATCTGTACAATCTGTGACTTTTCCAGATTCTATGTCCAACAATGTGACTGTAAATACTTCAATCGAATAGATGTACTCATCTTATTTATATATATATAACAACAGTGTCTTCCGAAATGTACCTATTTTTGATAACTTTTGTATACATTTGGGCTGGAGGCCTATTGTATAAGAATAAAGATTAATAATAATAATATATGTGTGTGTGGGGGGGATGCTTGGGTGTCTCTGTCTGTCTGTCTGTGTCTGTCTGTCTGTCAGCCTGTCAGTATGTCTGTCGGTCTGTCTGTCTGTCTGATACTTTTACGCATACTTTAGGATAAATCAGCACATAACAAGATAAACCCTATTACGTGCACATATTTAGTATTTCCCTTCTGAACAGACTAGATTGCTCTCAATGCCAAAATTACTGAGCCGCTTTAAAGGTTCTTTGTGAAATGTACAAAGACCGCCTACTTACCGCTTCTTGAACATCCACCGCTTTCCATGTTGTATCCATCTATACGATAAGCGAATCTACCCGGCACTTCTACGTTACTTGTGTATGGGAGATGAATGACGTAACTCGTCCGTGATCCACCGTATGTATGGTACCTTTGACCGTCCCCATTATTGAAACCAACCTAAATTCAAAACAGATAATTTCTTGATAATTTCTTGATAACTCGCTCAACTTACCCATTGCCTGATACTTCTTTCTGTGGTTTGCAGTTTTAGTATTCGCATATTCACAAATACGGTATGGTTTACAGGTGCTGAATGGAAAACCCGTTTCCTGCTATCCAAGATACTTAATGGAATATTTTTTTCATACGAAGGTTGTCGTTTGTTTCGACTGGATATACTGACCAAATTGAATATATTCAGTCAGAGAACAAACTCAACCTCAAAACGGAAATACAGATCCCGCCAAATCCAATCAATCAATTAATCAATCAATCGATCAATCGATCAACACATCAATAAATCAATCAGTTAATCAATCACCTGTGCTGCAGTACCACCCAAACCCGTGTAGGGGCTGCCGCCACTCTCTGTACCAGCAGTCCATTCAATACGTCTGTAACTTATGATGATGAATGTCTTCCTCTCATCAGTGGTAATGACAGCTTGGAATGTGTTTCTCTGTGAAAATGAGACGTAAGCAGACAGTCTATGAAACGAACACTCGGACAACCCTTTACTTTGAATGTTTATAAACTGTAAGCTAGTTGATGGCATTGATGAAAAATAAGGACAGAAGATTGTATTGAGTATTTTCGTGACCTGCTACCAAAGTTAGTCACCTCCATTGCTACGCTGTGACTCGATGATATTATTTTTCACAAAGAGAACTTTGTCACAATGTTACCTACACGCTATAAGCTTACTATGGAGGAATATATCTCAATTATAGCGAATTGAGCCAGGAGTCAACAGATTACCTTCTTAAGGAATTTCACGAGAAAGATAATTGTTCTCTTTGAAAAAGCTGTGCTGAAGTTATACATAAACAGTTCCAGAGAATGCAATGAAACCATTCTTCCTTTACTAGACCACGATTCAGTCAACCGATATAGGTTTTAGCACCTACTCACGTGATCTACATTGTTGTTATTGTCGGTTCTGCCGTAAAAGCTAACTTCTTCCCAGGTAGCGATGTAACACCAAAGAGCTGTAAAGTCTTTTTCCGTCAAGAAATATTTTCTGACGTCTTCCGTAGCTTGATTCAAAATTAATTTCTCCGTGGTCTGCCTGTAGTAGATGTTTCCTCGTCTAGTTGTGTCGACGTTGGCCCAAAACGGTGCGATCATGTAATATTCTTGATCACCTGGATCAGGCTGAAAGTCGTGCAAAATGCGACAAATTGAAGGTTTCTGTTCAATTTTCTACTGTGGTGTTCATTTCACAGTAGGGTGACATGTTCTGGCAGAAACTACTCTAATGGTAGGGGTGTTTTAGATGATTTACAAAAAATGAATGGAGTTATGTAACTCCTTGCAGTCTTGCACAAATATTCGTACATCTGACTCTCTCTCTCTCTCTCTCTCTCTCTCTCTCTCTCTCTCTCTCTCTCTCTCTCTTTCTCCTCCTCCTCCTCCTCCTCCTACTACTACTACTACTACTACTACTACTACTACTACTACACATAAACCGCAAAGTCTAGTTGTTGTGTAGAAAAAAACGCGCACTTCAAAATGTCAGCGACAAGTTCGCGAAACACGGATATCAAGCTTACATTATAACGATGAACATTTATGTAAACTAAGTTTTTGCTTACCTTGATTTCACCAAGGGGAAAGGCTGGCGCCTGTGCACTGTGATCGCTGACGGAATTACCGAATGAAATTACACCATTTGTGTTCACCTGCAGTCCCAAGCGAAAACCCCAAAGTTAAACAGATGTATGGGATACGAATTAAATATGAATTTAAGACGTGCGTTTCTTGGATTGAGTAAATGTACATTGCCTTAATTTGAGATGCAAAGATCGCGAATTACAGAGCTCACCTTTGCTAGTCAAGCAATGTTTATTTGAGTCAGGCATGAAGGGAACGTTGCCAGATCGAGGTCAAAAGCTATGTGATTCGAAGATATAAATTACCAACCAGTAAGGGGCTAGATTTGTAGAATACGATGATGATATTAATGACTGAAGGCGCGACATTTGCCTTTTATCAAGTATTATATTGGATAACTTCGTCTACGACGTCTTATTTAGAGAGTACCATGAGCATGGGACCCATGCATTCTAACATGGATAATATCATCGACATTATTCGATAAAGCAGCATGGTATGTGCCACCAACCAAGTTCAAATATTAGACTCTAATATAGAAATTAGCCTATATAATTGATTGTATCCTATGCTATCTGATAATGTCTGGCATCAGCCACTACCCAACCTTTCTACTATCAAATTCCGTAACTTAGAAGTTAGAGGATATTCTCGTTTATATCCGGTCTAATCCGGTGAAACAGCATGTCGGGCATCCAGCCAATACCTAACGCTTCTAATATAGACTAAGTTAGAGAAAACATCCGATAATGACTTATAAAGTGCCAATGTCGTGGTATCCTCATTATTGCAGGACGGTTAAACTTCAATGTGGATGACAAATTTGAAGTAACGATGCAGACGGCAAAGTTTAACCCATTCGGTGAATATTTGGTTACTTGATATCAAAAATGCCGATGGCTGCATACAGTTGGTGACGGTACGAGACGCATCGACATCAACAGATACATCCGACGCTTGAACTGATAGAGCATCACATGACGTCACGTTATGTCACACGTCACATCACATCACATCACAAAAATAACAGTATCTTGATCGAATCAAATCTGTCACTGTCAAAATATATCAGCGTTTGTGACAAAAGTAAAATCTAATGAATTAGAAAAAAACCCCAAACTTACTAAGATATCCCAATGTTTGCGTCCGTAGAAAAGTAAACCTTTCTCTATCTTTCCGGCTGGCGATGACAAATCATCTCCTGAATCTAACGTTGTATCTCTCTGGTAGGGACCATATGGATATAACTCAACCAAGTTATCGGCAGTTTGTTCTGAAAGAGACAATAAAATCAAAATGTGTTCCAAAGGTATAAACATAATATTTCCAGGTACACAATGACGTCAGAAAGTCCCCATGGTCAAAAACAATTCCGTGAACAAGTCATTAAGAAAGCACAAATAATTTTAAAGCCTAGCCCCCTATTCGCATCGTTTGTCTTTGTTCCAATTAAGGTAGTATGCACCTCAAAAGTGAAAGACTCAAACTTTTGCTCAAAGTTTCCTTAAGTAATCTTTCAGCCGTTCTCTTTCAAAATCAAGAATAAAAATCGAGAGTCACCGTGCAAATTTTGGTACTAGCGATAAAAATAACCGAAGATTTACCGATATTTAATATTCAAAAGGGCCGCCATCCCTATGTTAACTCTATGGAGAAAAAATAAAATTTTCGAATTTCGCAAAAATAAGCCGGTGAAAAGTTTTCTCACAACAGGAGCTTTAAAATGAACCCCGACAAATGGTCTATCAGAAAAGAATTGTGAAAGGTTGAGAGTCCAAATATCTGTCCCCGAGGCGCGTTCTACCTTAAGATCAAAAACCGAATCTGTCAACGGCCCCTCTACGTGATAGAGCTAGGGACCGTGATCTTTCGTTCTTTTTTTTACTTTGTGTGTATCAGCCGTCTTATTTATTCGCTATGAAAGGGACCGTCTCATAGCGCCACATAAGCTGGGAGGACGAAATTCGTTCGTTCAGATTTAGGTCTTTAGATTGATGCTCTCCAAAACACGAATGTTCAAAGCTTAAGAGCGAACCGTCAACGTCAGACAGGAGTTATATTGTACCAGTTTGAGTACAGTGTACAAAAATACTCACATAGAAGTACAATTTATCTTCCCGGTAGGTCAGCTAACAAAATTAATGTATGATCATTTGACCATGCCAGAGAGTAATATCATAGATGTCTGATATTACTCTGTGACCATGCCAATCAAGTGATGTCATGATGGCAGTGCATATATACTGAATGTCTAGATTTACTAGGTAATGATGAAAAACATTCAGAAATGTGAGTAAGCCTGTGACTAGCTTTCATTTTAGGCCTAGAATCATGTTTTGTATATATGGAACTACACAAATACATAATGCACCACGGAGGATTCAATTTGGAGACCGTAATATAAGCATGTACTATTACTGCCTCATATATGCTAAATTACGTGATGCTTACGAATAAATCTATAGAATTAAATACTACATGATCAGTTTCTTTCAGTCTAATAATAGCATTTTGTAGATTGACTATATTATAAAGTAGAGTAATCATGTCACTGATGGCTGAAGGGCAGTACATAATTCATTTTCATAAATTTCATAGATTATTGTTATTCCAGAATGCCTGGCGGTGGTAATCAGAGAGGCAGGTCAGTAATGAGATGGTCTCAGGACCATATAGAGAATGCTGTGGAAGAAGTTAAGGCAGGGAAGCTAGGCCAGGACCTGCAACCATCTTATCACCTGAAGAAGAAGAGTGAATTAGTGACGTACCTGCTTGATATGGAAGCCATGGGATTTGGCTTAAATGTAACTGACACATGTAGACTAGCCTATGAGATAGTAAGCGTAGACCCAGCATGTAAACATCAATTTAGTAGAGTAACAAAGACTGAGCAGGATATGACTGGTTTTGCGAATTCAGCAACAGACACTCTGAAATATCCCTGCGTTCTCCAGAGGCACTTGCAGTTCACCGCATACAAATGGGAAACATAGTAGTGAAGAAAGAATACTTCAATAGACTTGATGCAATATTGACTGACTTATAATTGAAAGATAAACCAAGTTGTTGAGTTTTTTGTATGTTGCGTATCCTACAATCGAAAATGCAGATGTAAATAAAAATGTAAACATAATGAAATAAAAATGCAAACATAATGAAAGAATGAAATAAAAATGTGAACATAATAAAATAAAAATGTAAACATAATAAAATAAAAATGCAAACAAAATCAGAGAATGAAATAAAAATGTGAACATAAATAATAAAAATGCAAACGAAAAAATGAAAGAGTAAAAATATAAACATAATGAAATAAAATGCAAACAAAATGAAAGAATGAAATGAAAATGTAAACATAAGATAGTAAAAAAATGCAAATATAATGAAATAAAATGTAAATAATGAGAAAATGAAATAAAAATGTAAACACAATTAAATGAAAATGCAAACAAAACGAAATAATGTAAATATAATGAAATAATGTTAACCATTGTTTTGGCACTAATCTCACCCCATAGCTGGGCGCTGCTCATTGTATGTTTCAAAAGCTGCCTGCATGATTTTCGCTTGCACAGTTCCATTTGCACAGTTATCAATAAAATGCATGTTTCAACATTAAAATTACAGACAAGTGATTTAAAAGATGTCGTAGGCCTGTGGTAATAACCACTAAATCAACAATGAGAAAGAAATGAAAGAAAGAAATAGAAAGTAAACCAATCCTCAGTTCCAAGTGGCGGCGGATCGAGACGAGTCCAAACAGCGTGGTTATTACAGAAGAGTAACCATTTGTCGTCATTAGTGATAGAAATATGACGGCTCTATGATTTACAACCGCGACAAGAAAACTTATAACTTAAAATGATTATTAATGGTTAGGAGTTGGTGTCATTATGTTCTACTGGGACGGTATTAATAAAAATATGTCGTGTGATTAAAAAAAAATGAACGACCAAAAAAGGGGTGGCCGGGCCAGCCATGAGTCACAACAGAAATGGTTAGAGACAAAGACTGCAGAAAGAGAGAGAGAGAGAGAGAGAGAGAGAGAGAGAGAGAGAGAGAGAGAGAGAGAGAGAGAGAGAGAGAGAATTATGATTCAAAGATGTAATGTCAGTTAAACATTTATCCCATGTAGTATGGTGTGAGTGAAAACACTGGAAACATGATTGTCTAATTTTATCATCCTCACAGCTCAATGTGATTATAGAGTTGATCTATCTTTACCATTCAGTATCAAATTGAAATATAGCTGCCAAGCAGCAATGACTGGGTTTCGAGACAACTCGGTGCAAAGGAGGAATAATAGAAATATATTTGAACATAGCAAATAAGTTATGGGTATATTTATCATATTGAGGGCAAAAGTCATTGCGGTCATGAGACATTTTGTTAAAAAATTCTAGATACTTGGCATGAAGGAGCCTGGCCATACGGTGTACAAAAATTTAGTATAGAATTTTGATTGATAAATTTTTACTTACGTGGAGTTTTACCTATGAGCAAAATTTGAATTATCTAGGTGAACGGTGTTCGCGTGGCAGTTGCATTTATGAGGCAGAAGAAGAACAAGAATAATTTAAAACACCCAGAACGATTACAAAGGGTTTCGAACCGGTGGTCTCTAAACCCTAATCACAGCATAGATACGGCGTGAAATAATTACCGAAGGGCATACTTTCAACAATCCTTCTACTACAAGTAAACAGTGTCCTCAAAGGGAAGTGGTCGGAACTGCACATTCGCAACTTTCTTGTTTACAAACAATGTATTTCATGCACTATATATAGATGCATCATGTCAAAATAGCTGCGACATTTAAATTTTACAATGTACATTAAGACAAACATGTTTTAACTTTCATCAGTCGCAAACCTAACTTGGATACAGTGTTTATAGCGATCGTAGCAGTCCCTGGCGACCTTTTAGCGCCGTTTCGACCACCACCGCCCTTTAAGATAAGTAGTACGTATTCAGCTGCGGGTGTGGCATTTTTGGTGTTTGAATACATTTTATTGGTAACAGTAAAGAAAGGTTGCGTTTTTGACAGAAAGGTGTAACGGCATAGTTTTCAATTATACATCATTTATCATTGGTAGTAGCCTACATGTATTTCAATCCATTTTTACAACAATGTGTCTCTACTTTTTTTCCAGAGCGAAGAAGAACAAGAATAATTTAAAAAAACCAGAACGATTATTAAAGGGTTTCGAGACAACTCGGTGCAAAGGAGGAATAATAGAAATATATTTATTTTCGTTCTTTCGATTTCACACTATAAATGGTAGTTGTGTTTAATTTGTAGCAAACACAGGCAAAAAAAAAATTGTATTATATGCATTTCATTGTATAAATAAAAGCGTTTTACTACAAGTATGAGTTGATTATATAGATAACTGGTTCACTTCCGTCTCCAAAAAGTACTGATGAAGACTAGGTCTTACAACAAGGAAAATAAACTTTGTACAAAAGATGAAACTCGTCCCAGAAGGCGTCAGAGAATTGACGTCACTTAATTTAAGTAGAATGCATCTCGGCGGACAGACATTCGGACTCTCACACTTGTACAATATGAATTTAGCCTACTGCTTAATTGTGAGGACTCATTTTGAAGTTTATAGAGTAAATGAAATGTTCATCGTCTTAGTTTTGTGAAAATCGAGAATTTTATATTCCCCATAGGAATAACACAGGGATGGCGGCCAAGTTGAATTTCAAATATCGGTAAGCATAAGGTAATTTGTTTCTCCAGACCAGAGACAGTAGAGGGGGCACTCTACTGTCTATGTCCAGACTAAGTACAGCAATTTCCATGGTGACCTCAGATTTTTTTCGTGATTTTGAGAGATAGTAGTTGAAAATTTCGAGGCGTGGACTACCTTAATTGTTCCGTTTTTCAGCTCATTATCAACGAAGCATGGTTTAAATGTTTTAATCAATAGGTTAAATTCAATAATTATAAAATTATAATGCGTCATACTATGTACTTTGAAAGGATCCATACAACCAAAAAAAATTCATAAAAGACGAACATTTTAGTGAAATGCGACATAGAATGGTTTCACACACACTGTGCGTACACAGAGACAAGCAGAGACAAATTGACAGAATGGCAACTTGGGTTGCTTTATAAAACACCCGGATGTCTAAACACTGGTCAATATACAAAGACGGTACTACATGCAGACTTACCGTATTGTGAATTTGTCGATAATGCCTTAAGTACAGCTAGAAAAACGAACACCCGAAGTCTTTGAAACATTTCACTAAGGTTTTCCTGATGTATCAAGGTCGGGAAACTGACAGAAGCACACTTTAATAAAATTGTTAAGATGTCCTGGTTGTAATGGTGTCCGCCTCTCTCACGCCTGTCTCAAGTCTTTTCCAAGTTCACCTTTGCCAGCAATTAAGGATACATGTTGTTGATCAAGATGTCTTTCTCTGAGAACTGAACTAAGATTAGCACGTGCTCTGACACTTTGAAATTTTGAATAATTTCCTCTTTGATCTGTAGGCGGCATTCCCATAAAAGAATCCAGTTTCTCCAACAGACTTCTCGTTCATTTTATAAACATACGCTCATAAGGCAACGAGCTCAATAAACAGCGGGAGTGGGGGTTGGTTAAGAGAAAATTTCACACCGATTTATTTCGTTTGTATGCATGTATGTAGGCTATGTATGTATATATGTATGTATGTGTGTATGTATGTAGGCTATATATGTATGTATGTATGTATCATATGTATCATGTGTATGTCCCTTGTATGTTCACTTGTAGGACTCAAAAAAGTCGGCCAATTTATCAAGGTTACACACACACATTTCAAAGTTTTGAGCTTGGAGGGGAGGGTCACATTAAGAAAGGGGCATCAGTGAGAGGGTCACGTTTTACGTAATGGACCCCTCATAATAACTTAAGACCAGAATGAGCAGAATTGGTGTATTTCTCTCACAGAGCGAGTTGTGGGCGGCATGGAGCGGCATCATGCATCATGGGCGGCATAAACATAAACATGCCGTTGGTGGCGCTCTACATGTGGAGAACACAACCAACAAACAAGCGCTCGTCTCTTGGAAACCGAACAATCAATTTTCACAGTACCGAACCCGACACGATGTTGTTTTGCATTGATTGTATCGTGCCCAGTCTTTAAGTCATTCGCGATTCTGTTTGTTTACTATTTGAACTCATTCCGGAAAGCTTTTGAAAAGTGTGGCCATACACTGTTGGTAATAGTGAAGGTGTGTCGGTGATACGTTCATATTCTATCTACCGAGGAACCATTTTCTGTCGTTCACCTGGGCGTCCGCTCCGTTCTCGTTCCGTTACGCAACATTTGTTGACCATTGAACCCTGCACTCCTTACAAGCAGAAGTAGACTTGTGAACTGCACTATGCCAAAGGCTGACGAGGTGAGATATCAAATTTAGACTAGTGTCATGCATGGTTGAGTCTTTCAAAGGAGTTGTTGCCACCACCTCACGTACCTCTCCATGGTAAAAGTAGCTGGAATGTACGGATGTATCCATGTCTAAACGGATGTATCCATGTCTAGAACGAGACTGTATCATGTTAGAGCATCGTTATTGTCTGTGACTCAGTAAATACCGAATGGTGTGTCTTGGTATATCAAGTTTTCCCTAGTCCCACACTTAACACAATTATCGCTGGTGATTGGCATCCAGCAAATTCACGTATGTGGACAACACACAGATACTCTCTAGCTGCATTAATTGTAGCCTTGGTGGGGCTTGGGCTTCTGTCGTGCGGCTTGCGCTTTGCGACCCACACGACAGAAGCCCAAGCCCCATGGCCAACCAAAGCTACAGCTAAGACACTCTCCATTTTCATGGGACATGGAGGTAGCACAAACACACTGTGTTGCTATTTTCACATTCGGTCTAATGAAATGTGATAATTCCCAGTAATAACAGTGTATTCTGTATAAAATTGTGTAAAGATTTAGGGTGTGCTACTAGCTGCAAAATTGTAGCTCTACGGTGAGGCAGTCGGTGAGTTTTGGTTTTTGCGACCTCGCTCACCAGTAGAGCTACAATGCCGAAGGCCCTGTAGCGATCAAATAAGCACATCGCACATGACGTGGCATTTTGATGTGAAATCCCACATATACTGCTGCATTTGGTCATACCGATTTATCACTACTAATGGCTAAACACTATATTACACTAACTTTATCGTTTATGGGGTTTAGTATTTGTTCGAACATGTCAATCGCGTTCCGAAAACATTTCAGGGGCTGCCATTGCCAACTTCCAGTAATGGTGGCTCCCAGAAACACGCTGACAGTTTTTGGAATTCAATCGAAGTGTTTGAACAAATACTAAACCCCATAAATGACAAAGTAAGTGTAATATAGTGTTTAGCCATCAGTAGTGATAAATCGGTACAACCAAATGCAGTAAATATGTGGGATTTCACATCAAAATGCCACGTCATATGTGACGTGCTTAGTTTGAATGCTACAGGGCCTTCGTCATTGTAGCTCTACTGGTGAGCGAGGTCGCCAAAACCAAACTCACTGACCGCCTCACTGTAGAGCTACAATTTTGCAGCTAGGTGTGCTACATGTACCTCCATGATGTGAATAACTTCCAGTTTCTAGCAACAGTTTGGTACAATCATGGAGCTAGAAACTTGGTACAATGCATCCTCATGTAGATAAACTTTGTTTCTCACTTATTTCCATGAACAATGACACTATATGCATTTGGCAGAATCTCGTAATCCATGTTAGAGCCAATTTCATTGATACACATTGCGTGGATGAGAGCTTTTGAGGGATTTTACATGAATATATGTTCCTTCAACATATCAGGAACCCATGGACCGTGATGGGCAGGGCAAATTCAAACCCAAGAAATGGAAGCAAGTGACACAGAGAGAGTTGAGTAACATGGCACCTCAGGAAAGGAGCAAATATCTTGCAGTGAGTATAATATGTCACCACTTTGGTGTGAATGTGAAAGGTTTAAATATCGAGAGAGGACCATAATGTACACTTGTAAGAGAGAGGGCTCACTCGTGTTTACCAATTTATCTAATTTTTATTCGAGGGTATAAGCTAACTCAGTTTTACAGTAAGTTATAAAATAATATTGTTTGCCTCAGGAAGTAGGATTATCAGTCATGAACTTTTCTAATTTTTAGCTACTATAGACTATAGTCTATAGAAGCTATTGGGATGGGTATCCGTCCGGCGTCCGTCGTCAGTCTGTATGTATGTATGTATGTATGTATGTATGTATGTCCGTTTGTGAGGCGTCCGTCCACTCAAATATCTTGAGAACCGCAGTACTTACTGATTTGATATTTGTTGTGTAGATGAAAAATACGATTTTGAGAAACCATTTTTTTTAATTTTTTGATATTGTTGAAAATAGGCAAATTAATGCCAAAAAAGGTGTTTTTGGTAAAAAATCTTCTTCTTCATAACCGCTGGTCAGACAGCTTTGTTATTTGGTATACAGGTCCCTAGGGTAACCCAACTTAGACTTGTTCAAATTGTGATGAAATATGCAAATCTGTATTTTTAAGGAATTTTTTTGTCATTTTTGGTCAAAATTTGACTTACATTGTATGTAATTCTTGTACTGTATAAACCCTATCAATTCCCCCAGAAAAAATAATTAATATGATTTTAAATAATTGAATTAATTAGGAAATCATCAAGCCAAAATAATTTTAGTGTAGAATTATCAGAAAGTTCAACTTTTTTTGACAGTTCATAGTGAAATGCTTACCATCTTGGAGGATTAAAACATGTAAAGGCAACTTTCCTGAATCCCAACTTTGACGTATTCTGAACCGTCATTTATTGTGCCCTGTATGTTATCTAAAAGAAATTGCTCAAAATAGTCAATAGAGATAGAGATAGAGATAGAGAAAGTTCTAATTTCCATTTATGGTTGACTTGGTAAGGATAAAATAAAATTACTTTTTGAGGAAAAAAATAGAGTGGTCAATTAAAAGAGTGGTCAAAGTGATAGGGTTTTTATGGTAAAGCTGGGCTGTATAAAGATTCCTCATGTGCTATTTATAGCAATTATGCAATCTGTGTAAACAGTGCAATGAAAGTGTAACATGTACTATGTTCAGACAGGGAAAAATTGAAACGCTTCTGCAACACTATTTGTGATTTGTAAACACAGGGGATTAATAGATTGAGTCCGCTTGCGTCCACATACACAAAATTAAGCCATTGTTTTGATATTTAAGACGTCTTAATGCGCCCTCTCGAGTTCAAAAGGTGTGTATGGCCAAGCATTGTTTGTAACAAGATGGCTGAAATGGACGACGTCGACGTCGTAGGTAACTATCCAAAATGTTTTTGTGTCGAGTTTGTGTTTTATTCGTTTCTAAAATGTGTTCCTACATTCTTATCCGATTGTTTGTGTTAATAAAACTGTTTGTTTCGCCTCGCCATAAGCTTTCCTCACACAAACAAAACATTACCGTCCGCACTGATCCAAACTTCCCTACAAATATCTGAGGCGAAACAAACATTTTTATTTACACAAACAATCGGATAAGAATGTAGGAACACATTTTTGAAACGAATTAAACACAAACTTAATGACTCAATCGAATATTTTTGTTCCCAATTAATAAATCATAGACAATCTCAATTCTCGGTTTATGGCAATTTTTGTCGACTGATAAAAGTCTTTTCATCTTCAACATTCCATTCTAATTTCACCTACGGTATATAATATCCTAACCTCCTGTGACTTTCCTTCTAAACGTTGATTTGCCTTGTGCACCAAAGAGATGCTGTATTTTATGCCAAACGATGAAAAAATATGTGAAGAAATAACCATGTATCAGTCAGTACGGCAACCCGGACGGCCATACCGATTGGGGACAGAGCAGAGTAGATCGAAACGCAAACGGGGTGTTATTATAGGAAAGGCGGTGACTTATTTTAAAGCTGAATAAAATGCTGTCTCTGGTTGTGTAAGTCTGTTGATCGAAATATATATTTTGTTCCCAGTTGATTAATCATGGGGATGGCAGTCTCGATCTCCCCTTTATGGTTCGATATTTACTGACTCGTTCCCTCTCATTTTTGTCAATCAATGAAAGCATTTTCGTCTTCCATATTCAATATTACTTTGACCGATGTTACATCCTGACCTATACTGTCATTAGTTTTGACCAACGTACAAAGACATTGCCCATGCGTCCGGCTGATGAGATGTTTTGCAAAACGGTGAAGAAATGGGGGCCCGGGAGACATCGATGTCAGTCTTTCCGGACTGTTTACATGTAGCTAATAGGGGATATCAAAGGAGATGAATCAGTTAGTTGAATAAAACATAACTTTTCGGACTTATTTTATGTCAATTTTGTCAATGTCGGACTTTTGATTCAAGAGAAACCAGAATCACCAACAGAGATGTCTGTATTAAACACGGACGCACAATTGGGAATAGTTTGTTATGCTACTGTCGGTCTCAGTCGTGGTGTCTCTCCCATAAAATTTCGAAGCTATAGGTCTACACTTGTCGTTTCGATTCACAGGTAGCGGTACACCGATGACCAGATATTGTACCGTTCTTAAAACTAGTCTAAGCAATTTTACGACACTGCACTATTTGCCATCGTGTCTCCCCGTGAACGTCCTTGAACCTATGGACGTGACCATTGTTTTACTGCGCCCATTAGAGTGTAAACCCCTAGGGCCCTGTTCGTTACCAGCAGAATTATATACTTTTTAAAGTTCTGTACATCAGTTACACTGTGTGTATAAGCCCTAAACCTAGTTTAATTCAATTATGGAAAGGTACTAAAGAATAAAGGGTCGTTACAGTGGCTAAAATTGCGAGAAAAACGGCACTTTTTACTCAAATAGAATAGTCCTATTCACAAGCGCTATTGTTTTAAATCACGTCCATGGCGTGCTGTTGATTTTTATTCTTTCGTGCAATTTCATTCGCTTGAAGCAATTATCCTTTCATTTGACTGCTCTGTGGGACTCTTCTGAATATGTGTTTTGGATAAAAAGAACTCTACAGTGAAAGACATAAACTTCGACGGTGATAGGTATACAATATCGGTTCCATGTGAGAAGATATGCAGATTACAAGTTATTTTAGAAGTTCTCAAAACCAGTAAAAATAATTCTGCGCGCCACTTATTGATAATTTCTTCTTGTGAATGTCCTTGAATCCGTGACCGCGACCATTGTTTTCGAAGTGTTCGACGGTCGATGATCGGTAGATTAATGAAGATATATGTTACTCAACTATCGTGTGATTGTTTAATAGCATGGTTAGGTAATAGACGGTGTAGTTTGTAGAGGCGATACGGCAAAATTCCACGGCCCAAGGGAGCGTACATCGCATGGTTTCTTACAACGAACGAGCCGTCTGTTTCCATAGCTACTACGTGAAATCCGGCCTCACCGATGTCCCGGGCCGATGTCCCTGTCCTGATTCGGAGAACAACTTTCAAGCTGCGTGTTGAGGTTCAGATGTCCGATTTTTTCATATTCAAAAGGCTTATTGATTTACAGAGAACGCCCGTCTTGTTTTTAGCTTTAACTTAGCACATTATGGCAATTGAAAATTCAAAGCCAAATAGCCAGTGGGAAAAAAATAGACGACTCGCTCTCACCAGCGGTCGAGGTCGCAATGAAAAAAAAATCGAAGTCTCTGAAATCGGTATCATTGCTCCGCCATGTTTATTGTTGGTTGTACGGCCAGTTTAAAGTCACAGACTTTCTTCACGGTAAAATTCATATAATTGCCATACCGCGAAGTTCCCTGTGCATTTCAATATGTCTATTTGGAAGCAAAAGCGCCACGGACATTCGATCGATGGTGATGAACTTTCTCCAGGCCGTGACATGTCACCAGTTACGAACTTTACCGGTTTTCGATACGAAAGATGCAATATATTATCAGCGTTGTTCACGTTGTGTTTTGAGTTTGATATGGAATATAAAAAGAAAACACTAACGATTAGAGTGACGATAGAGACCATGCCCGATACGGAAAAATTGACATCAACTACTTGCAATGAACAGTGACCTGAAACTTCAGACTGATATATAAATGTCGACAATATAAAACATTGAAATGCCGGAGAGAGAGAGGGAGAGAGAGGTTTACGCTGTCGCGAACTGATTATACTCTTTCAGATAGGACTTCGGTGTAGACGATACACAGACATCGAAAATGTACACCTACTTTCCAGAAATTCGACTAATCTTATAATAAAGAGTGGAACAAATCCAAAAGTGTTGGTTGAAGTAAATCTTCAGATGTTGGTTTTCTAAAGTTAGATAATACTTACAGAAATATGGTCGTCATAATCTTCTTTTAAAAACTATTATCTTCAACACCACGTTTCTTATGATGGGTGATGTCATTTTTTATTATTTTTACAAACTTTCAATGCATCAAACGCTATAAGATTATCTCATCTGCCTGTCAAGGAGTTACAATATATTTCCAAGGGCTGGCACACGATGTCAACTTACGTGTCGTCCGTCGAGCGGCCGGTGGCAGTGTCACAGATTGTTCCGTCTGTAATCGCGGCCACTTTGATTTTGATATGACACCAACGTGCGTTTGAGGTTTTTTTGTTACGAAATTTGTCGACCTCACAAAATTTCACAGTCCATGCTTTGAAGCAGTCTCAACATGGCAAACATGTCTCGCTTAAATTTCATCCTCGTCGTTCCAAATTAAATTCGACCACTAAATTATTTCGGCAGTTTTAATTTCCTATTAATTCGACGTTTTTCAAATCGTAATGAATTTTTCTGGTCGAATTGATAGGGTTTTTGGTAGCAAGCTTATCTCTTCGTCGGACCAGTATAACCGCGAGATGTAGTACTGTGTTCGGCAGCCATGGCGAAAGTGAATATTGTATATTGGTTGTTGTTTGTTTTATGTTACAAATACCTGTCGCGTGAGGGCGTTTGAAACGCTTCTGAAGCGGCTCAGTCTGTCCACACAGCGATTTGCGGATAGAGTTAATCCCTACAACGGCTCTGGTCGGGCCGACTAAACCGTCTCAAATCTGAAACGCTTCAGAACCATTTTAGAGTGTCCACACATAACTTTCTGTGTCAGTATTGGCCCAGAACCGTTTCAGAGACGTTTCAATGGCCTGTGTATGAACGGCATAATGATTCCTTATAATGCTTTTGATGACCTTGAACTTCTTAAGTTTCAAATATTTGTCTGTTGAGTGTGCTTTCTCTGAGTATGTACAGTCTCAACTTATTAAACAGAACTCAATGTTAATCAAGATATCCACCTTCTTCATCAATACATGTGTCACAAAGGTTATTCTCTACATAACTCAACAGAGCTCTGTCAACTGTTGAGTTGCTTGTTCTTTCAAAACCGCTGGTCAGACAGCTTTAATATTTAGTTTACTTGTCCGTAGGATGACCTTAGTGAGATAATTTCATACAGTCAGGAAATACTTAATTTTGTATCCATGTCTATAGTAGCTTCAGGGACTTTGGCCCTATTTTTTTCTTTTGTGTGTTTACGTGTGTGATCCATCAAAAACAGTAGAATTTGACAAATCATGTGTGATTTTAAAAATGAAAAAAGTTATGGGTTTTAGGGTTTTATGGGGTGGGTAAGGTTACTAGAAACTCACATGTAATTTTGCTTAAACGAGAAGTTACAGGACCATGGGCGCACAATAGGGGAATTACTGATGACGCAGCCATTTGCATACATTGGGCAGGAGATTTTGAATTCTCATAGCATCGCTTTGACCATGTAAATTTGAATAATCATGATTGGCACTTTCATGACATATGCAAAGAGGGGTCAAACGGTTGTACAGGGAATTATTTTGATATATATTCATTCTCCGACCAAAACACGGAACATTTTTTCAGTTTAGTTTTGATTCAATTTTAGTCGCTATATAATCACAGACATCATATGCAAGATTCAGTGACAATGAATGCCTGAAACAAGGCAAAATTATGAGATTCTGGGACTAAACACGGCACGTCCGTTCAGTAGCGTGGCGTTTTAAAATTTGCATAGATTTACGATAATCAGGCTTTTATAGGGGAAGTTCCCGTTTAAGTATCCACTGTCATTTGTATCATAGATTTATTCTGAAAGGGGCAGATTTTTTATCAGCGTTATCTCTAAGGAAATTGACGAGACATGCAAAAATCTTAACGGAGAACAAAGGACTAAAATCACATAGTCAATGTCAACAACCACTAATGATGTGTTTCTAAATACTGTACCGGTACAACATGATATCTGTAGATATGACTTAATCATAGTTTAACTGCCAAAGTTACTGTGCTGTATGGAAGAGCAATATCCTCAATGTGTTGTCCTTGGACATGAAGAAAATGTGAAAATGCCATGTTCTGCTTCACATGGAAGATGAGGTGTACATCTTTATGGTGTGTTGACTGAGGCCACCGTTGATTTTATTGAAGACAGGTTTCAATAGAATAGCACTCTGTTACTCAGGATTGGTAGTCAATACATGGATTGATCATTTGTGAAATTACTTATTGTTTGAGTAGACCATAATTGCGGTGAGGTTGCACTTTCCAATCAAGTTTTTTATTCAGCAAACAAAGTGTACATGTTGAAATGATACAATGAGTGCTATCTTCCTTTGACCAGTATGAAGAGCCACCGAAGCACGTCGCTGAAGCCATGGCAAAGACAAAGACAAGGTTGACAGAAAAGAAGAAACTAGAACAAAAACAGATGAAACCTGCTGCTATTGAAGAGCAACTGGATAAAGAAAAACACAGTCAGCTCATAGGGCAATTAAAGTAAGTAGTACCTTCAACATTCAAAGTGGAAATATGTAGTAGTTGCTCAGCAGCTGTTCATCACCCACATCACATTGAGATATTTTGTCTTTTTTCCCTTTCTTTGGATTATTGAACAAAATCCTCATTGTAATGTTCACTAACAAAAGCTTACGCACATCCAAAATGATTCAAAATATTGTATTAGTAAAATTAGTAATTTACTCAAATAGACTGCTTTCATTCATACCCATGAATGGGAAAAAGAAAGTAATAAAAGAAAAGTGCATCAATATATATTGTCATAGGCTAGAAAAAAAAGAAAAATCTATTTTTTTCTTGAATTTACATGTACACCTAAAAGGGGCTTTGAAAACTTACCTACTGTATGTTTTGATTGTCTTGAAGAGTTATATGAACACATCCAAGCAGGGTTACTTGTATGGTTCCAAGCAGTGCACTAATAATTTACTTTTCATCCTATGCAGTATAGTTTTAGCATTAATGAAAGACATGTAACTTCAGAGATAACAACTTTACTGCAATAGCTTCTCAGACTATTCCATACTGTCTGGTTAGGTGTACTTGAAATGGGCATAGTTGAAGTTCTGTCATTTCCAATGCTTTATGTGAAGGACAATGGTGACTTTGATGTTGAATAGCAACTAAAAATAATTGGTATGGGCATATAGTCAAAAATTGCCTTGTGTACGTGGAGAGTTGACATCATAATAATGACTGTTATAAATTGTTTTGGTTATTAGAGCTGCAGAAGCAAGAAATAGGCTAAGAGTTATGAGACTCAGGTATCAAGCCAATAGGGTAAGTTCAACTCACAGATTTTATGACTGAAACTTTTGCAGTATTTCTGTGAAGAGAGCCCTCCAGAGAAGTACTCCAAAGTCCTTTCTTTTTTATACCTTGTTCTGTACACTTTTAATCAATGAAAATTCTCAGTGATACAGATGATGATTCTCTGCTGATGTTTGGAAAAGTATAACGTTTTATACAGAGAAGTCAGTATTCATGACTCAGAACTCTACTGTGAACTTTTTCACATGTACATTGAATATTTAGAGAAAACACAGGCATTTTTGGTATTCTCTGATTTTTGATTTTAGAGCCAATATAGTACATTGATTAACATAATATACAATTTTAGTGTCCAGATTAGCTTTGGAATTCTGAATGCCATCGCTTATCACTGATTTGCTCAGAAACAGTTCATGTAGATGCCACTACAATTTTGGTTTGCACAAACTGTATTTTTTAAAATGCTGTTGTATTTTCACTTCTTCTGTAATGAAGAAAAAAGAACAACAAAATTGTATATTCTTGGCAGGAAAGTAACCTTGCAGAAATGGCATGTGAAATCCACAAATTTAACTTTTACAAACTTATTAAACCATGGAAATGTTCTGTCAGTTTGCTGTCAATTTTTGTCAAAAGTACATATGTTGGTCATGTTTTGAATTCTCAGATCTTACGTCAACATTTACCCTGGAGTCACACTTGTGGTCAAATTTACTTGTAAATATCTTAACAATGATTTTTCTCCTCAATTAATTCCAGGCGGAAGAAGTGAAACATTTAATTGCGTGTCAACCAACATCATTAAAAGCTGTGAGGTTACAGGCACTAGTTCCTCCCTATCAAGAAAGTGTTTCATCAGGAGATGCGTTAGATTCCTTGCAGGTAAGTACAGCATATATTACTATATGGGGCTGTCAATAATTTCAACGCATATGGCAAAGGAAACTGTTTGCATTTAGGGTAAAGGGTTTAGCTTCATTTACCTCAACCCTTTGTGAGTTGTAATTTTCCCACAAAGACTCTAATGCAATGTACTGATTTTTATGAATTTTCCTGCAATTGATTTGATAATTTTTGACCAAATCAACATAACTTTCCGTTGACGACAGTTTTTGATCAAAATACTGGGAAAAAAAGAAAGATTGTCAATCTGGAAGATTGTTTGGTTTGCATTAGCAACACAAATTGACTTTGGCACTGAAAGAGTTAGATTATGTACCTAGCTGTGATATCGCAGCGATACTTGTGGCGTATATCGAACACACTTGGGTCAAGGGTCACCGCCACAGTGCTTGACCCAAGTGTGTTCGATATACGCCACAAGTACTGCTGCGACATCACAGCTAAATATGTACCATGCTTCACCGTGCAAACTGTTCATAATCACTGTTTGAACACCCACACTTTGGGAGTTTGAACTTCCAACAATGTATTTCTACAATGTATCATGTTTAGAAGAGATTCAAATCATAATAATATCAAAAAACAACGGATCTCACATACCATGTGTATGTGTGTTTTAATTATGTGTGGCCCAAATTAGTCCTTGAATTTCTGCCTGCAATTGCGCTGTTATCAATATGCTGTGAACTCTGACACTCAATGTGGGTTTGATGTTCCCATATTAGAAATGACATGACCAGAAAGTGAGCTCAAATATTTGCAAAGGCTGTCCAACATGTCACAGACGTGACCACTGATCTCATCACTTCTAGATGATTTGTCATAAGCTGTGCAGCTATAGAAAGATAAATTTTTGTTTACTTTTCATATTTTCTCAGCCTTTTCTCCACACAACTTTACATGCCATATATATCATCAAAATTTATACTTCAGGACAAATATGAGATACAATGAATTTGTTGTGTACAACCACCTAAAATGGAAAATAGTTGAATTGTATGTAAACTGATTTTCGTATCATATGTAAACTGATTTGGTTGTTATTTTCTTTTTTTTCCTGCAAACAGAGAGAAAGAGTGGAAACTATTCTAGAAGATGAAATGGGAATCACCGTGAACAGAGATCTCTCATGAACAATGCACCCATCTGCTGTATTCTATGACACATAGACATTACATGCTGAACCATGAGAACACATTTTTCATTGAAAAGATTTGCCCGTCATCGAAGGCAAGAGATCAGCGTGTGATACAACCACTACAAGATTTACATTTTTGAAAGGCACGATCAGTACATTGGTCAACTTTTGTGAAAATTAAAGTCTATAAGAAGAAATTGAGACCTGTACAGAGACTGTTGACAAGACTTTTTATATGAAAGCAACTTTCTTATCAACTATTTTGATATAAACAAAAAAATGTTTTGAAATCTCTGATTAATGTACAGATACTTATATATTATTTCAAATGATATTATTACGATACTTAATTTTAAAGGTTTTTGTTTCCAAACTACACAAATAACATTGTATTAACACCAAAGTAAGCCATTATTTTTAGAAGCCAGTGTTTCTCCCAAATTCAGATGTGTACAGAATGTAGGATGATGGCAACAAGTAGCTACACTGACATGCGGGAAGAAGAGCATTATCATGCTGCTAAAAGAAGTACACATTTTTGTCAAGATGGCTATGCTTGTGCTCATGTCAAGAGATGGCCACAGTAATTTGTCAGTCAGCTCCTCTGAGAGTCTTTGTGAAAGTTACTTAATCAACATAGTTTTTTCACTTCGCCGTGCAACCTATCTCCTTAACAGTGACTGATATCTTGACCACAGCAGCCACAAAGTGAATCAGTAGTGTATCACCTTGTGTTCATTGAAGTTGACAGTCACATGTGGAAGGATCTGTCAGACTGACTCATGAAATAACGGTTTCACAATCAGCATCATGACTTTATATCCAGATCTTCATACATTCCTGTTATTTTCAACAAGATGGGCAGGCAAGTGAGAGGAAAGTGTAACAAATTGGATAGCAGTACAAATATCTGTTGATAGTCATCACATGAAACGTACAGCTATATATTATTTCAGTCCACAACAAGCAAAGTTTTATGGACATGAAGTATCAACTGAAGTGTATTTTTCTAGCTAGGGGGATTAATTCTCCTTAGGTTTCTTATACATGTCAACCATTCTCAAGTATTGGTGACCTTAGTCTTTTCACCTGATGCTGAACACAGAAATTAGACTGCTTTGAAAAAATGTTGTAACACGTCTAATTATATAGTGCCAGATCAATCAGTCGTAGAAATTCATGACACAAAAAAATTATTGCTCTTGTTTTAAGGATGATTTGTAATGGTTCAGGCCTGTCTTACATGAACCAGATTTTGTGGGACTGCGTCACAGAAAATGAAATGGCAATAAAGTAATTTTTCATCCACTCTTTTTGTGTCTTTTCTTTTTGTTTTTGTCAATGTTTAGTTGTAAATTTCAAAAGCCATGAACAAAAGTAGGAACATTCTATTTTTGTATCCTCACAGATATATTGCTTATTTCCAGTCCAGAAACTGGCCAAATGTTCAATGTTTCAACTCATCAGTAGAGTGCCCTCTATGGTATCCAGCAAACCATCCCTGAAATACATCAAAGGGCGGTACATCTAATTACCAGCAGCCAGACTCAGGCTGAATAACAAACATGTAAACACAGAAAGAAAGAAGAAAGAAGTAGAGAAACAACACTTACAAAAGACAAGAGAATCAAATAAGTAAGAAACAAGTGAATGTACAACCAAAATGGATATTGCAAAAATATATATGACTAATGTTCAGTATTGCAATTATGGAAATTATGATCAAACTAGTCACAGAATGGTCCTCTTTCTAGTCTGTCTGTTGATTATTTATGGCTTGTTTGTGTTTACTTTGCATTTTGAATCTCCTTTTATTTAATGTTTTATTTGCTCACATGTTCACACACGTGAGCATAAGTAGCAGCGATGTGTCTGTCTGTGTGCTCGATATCTCAGAACGGCTCATCAGATCAGAATCAAATCTGGTATAGACATCGTTCAGTTTGCAAATGGCAAGAACTGATTAGTTTCTGGGGGTGTGGCTTGCTTACTTTTTGCACATTTGCATAATTAATGATTTTAGAAAAAACAGACAAACATTGAGAATGACTGATGAGATTTGCTAAAAATGTTGATCACACCAAATGTATCAGCTGTGAAAGATATTACAGTTATGCTCAACGGAAAGTAGACGATGAGATTAAATGATACCTTACTCAATTACTAATTTACATCAGACACTTTATTTCTAAAACTACACTAGTACCTCACAATATTGCTTGCTAGCGGCAAGTTCTCAAAGACAAGAATAACAAATACCAGACCTAAATGATTCCTTAACATAACAGTCGCTTGCCTGCTTCTCTGCCGACACTAGTGCCTTATCTCTTTCCACTGGTTTATTGCCGTAATCTTATACCACGATACTAATTACACAGCGACAAAAAGACAACTGTAAGTTGGCTGAAGCATGAAGTAACATATATGCCTCTCAAAGAGATATATAAAAGGCAAATAATGAAACATCTTCATCATTCATGAATCAAACGTTTTGTCTGAAAAGCTCTTGCAAAGATATCTTGAGACAGACAATAATTATATGGTTTCTCTGGTTTGGCGAGTAAATCTTGTAGAGGATTATACAAATCTGTAATTGACCCTCATCAATTTTGAGCCATTGAATAACAGATAGACAAAGTCTCATTTGATTGGATATAATAAACACAAAACGTTAAACATCCCAATCAAATGTACTTGGAAGAGTATGCATGAGAATAGTTGCACCACTGTTTGACTGCTAGAAGAGATACACAGAACAGTGGACACACAGACAGTATTTCACATTAATCATCAGTAGCTTAGGTAATTGTAAAGTTGGCAATATGGTACATAGCTAGAGACCCCCATGCGTGATAACATTGCCAAATTAAGTCAGTTTTATCCAAATGTTTTTGTCCACACTTATCTTCACTCTAGCACAAATTACAGAGTGGCAGTTGATTGTAACATTTTCACCACCATGGTTTGGCAAAATACCCATTGTTATCAATCGTAAGTGTGGACCTGTTTTACAAAGAATTAGGGGGGTTAGGTCGAGGCATTTTCATACAAAGAATTAGGGGTAATCTGTTTTAAGGCATTTTAGTGTCAAAGAAAATGAAAATTGGCAAAAGCAGAAGTCATGATTTTAAAGATTGAAAAATCCAATCTATTTGACACTTAATACTGAGCAGTGTCTCAACAATGTCGGCCGGTCTACCCCGGCGATGACGTTTATTTCAGCAAGAACTACAGTTGTCTTTTTGTCGCTGTGTAATTAGTATCGTGGTATAAGATTACGGCAATAAACCAGTGGAAAGAGATAAGGCACTCATGTCGGCAGAGAAGCAGGCAAGCGACTGTTATGTTAAGGAATCATTTAGGTCTGGTATTTGTTATTCTTGTCTTTGAGAACTTGCCGCTAGCAAGCAATATTGTGAGGTACTAGTGTAGTTTTAGAAATAAAGTGTCTGATGTAAATTAGTAATTGAGTAAGGTATCATTTAATCTCATCGTCTACTTTCCGTTGAGCATAACTGTAAGTTAAGGGTTGACAAGAAAGATAATTGCTAATTTGCATATTTAATGAATTTTCCTAATTAGGGATATATGTCTGAATTGACTGGACCAAAGTTGATGAAACTTGCTACATATATTTAAGATACAATGATATAATATTCTTGAAAGTCATTACGCATTTTTACTTCATCCAACTCCCAATTTGCATATTAAATAAACTTTTGAAATTAGGGATTTATATTTGAATTGACTTGACCAAAATAAATGAAACTTGCTATGTACATTAAAGATACTCTGAAAGTCATAAAGCATTTTACTGCAGCCAATTCCTTATTTGCATTAATGATGAACTTTCCTAATTAGTTATATATATCTGAATTGACCAGACCAAATTTGATGAAACTTGCTACATACATTTAAGATACTATAATACAACATTGAAAGTTGTTAAGCATTATTACCTCAGCCAATTCCCAATTTGCATATTTAATGAAAAACATTTCAGTCAATTCCCAATTTGTATATTTAATGAACTTTTCTAATTTGGGATATATACTGGGATTTACTTGATCAAAGTTGGCAAAACATGCTATGTATATTGATGATTATACCAAGTTATAACAATATTGAAAGTAATTTCACATTTTCACGTCCGCTAATTCATAATTTGCATATCAAATATGCTTTCACAGTTTGGCATATATAGCTTGAAGGACTTGACCAAAGGCAATTACACATGTTATATTAAGTGGTGATACAATGTCAGTACTAAAAGAAATTAATCATTTTTATTTCAGCTAATTACATATTTGAAAACTTAATGACCTTTAGAATTAATCTGTGGTGAATATTGTTCATTATGTTGATCATAACACATTCAATGAAGTTGCAAACATGTGGCAAAGGTTCAAATTTGCACATAAATGCAACATATAATGAAACACATGCATATATATGTTTTCTCCACCGACTCTTGTCATTTTAGAAGCTAGATAAATTGATAAAATGACATCAAGTATCTACCGCATGTGAATTGGAGCAAATAGCCTTTACAATAATAACAGCTAGGAAGCTAGCAATCTAAATTTTTTCCCCCTTTTCGGTTCCCTTTATGTTCATCAGTCGAGTTGCTGACTGCCAAAATAATCGTCATGATTGACAAAATATTAAATAAGTAAATTAAAGGGACAAAGTCAGCCATTTTTCATGGATTTTGTGCAATGCAAAATAGTTACTTATATTGTTTGACATGTTGAAAGATAGTGAATGAATGGGTGACCACGCATATATTTGACCCCGATTTTAGACACGATACATGAAACCATCACGAAAATGAATTAATGGTCATGACTATTAATTCATTTTCGCGATAGTTTCATTTAATTTGTCTAAAACTGGCGTCGAATATATGCATGGTCACCCATTCATTCACTATCTTTCAACATGTCAAACAATATAAGTAACTATTTTGCATCGCACAAAATCCATGAAAAATGGCTGACTTTGTCCCTTTAAAAAATTGGGAAAACGGAAATAGTAAATTGTTGTAAGTTGAGCTTATCGGAGGCAAATTTGAATGGCTGCAAAGTGCCATTCTCATAGCAGTAAATACCTGTTTTTCACATTTCTATTTCCAGTGGAAATAATTCACAAAATTAATAGGCCTAAAATTTAATTATCCAATAATGGCAACATTTAAAAATTTACCCCTTTCTGTTTCGTTTATTGATGAGCAAATCGGTTTACTGTTTGGTCGAAAAGCGTCACAGATTACAAATACCAAAGGAAATTGCAAATCTTGTTTCCATAATGACTTTTTCTTTCAGTGGGTGCTAGGAAATGGATTCATAAAATAATAATATAAAATATGAAAAATAACTGTAGTTAAAACAACAAACATGAAAAAAAAAACTGCTAAGATATGTATTCCTTTTCCTATAATTTTCAGCACTACTCTACTACTACATGTATAAATTGTACATAGCTGATCAAGTGTTACAAAGTGCTTTTTGATCAACCTCAAAGTAGTGATCATTGACTAGACAAAATTGCTACAAGAAAACAAAATACTTTTCGTAGGCAGGTTTTCAAACTAAAAGACTTTATACATTTTCACTAATAAAGAGTTCATCAACAGTTCTTATTTCTTCCTATGGAGACGTCTGCGGCTCATTTCGCCAAGGTTAACACCCTTGAATGCCAGCATTACTGCTTTAAATGCTTGGTAAACAAACAGTAGAAAATCTGGATCTTGTAACTGAAGACCCTCTACTCTTTGATACATTACGTACGAGGGCTCAAATGGTGTTTCAAGGGGACACCTATGCATGCGGGCAAGTGTATTTACTGACACATAACATTTCACCAGGAAGATGTGACAGTAAGTTGTTTTTTCTTCCTTGCAGTACACACTGTGGACAGATATCTGGTACACAGTATTGTAGTAGTCATTTCCAAATGGGGTAATTGGTGCTACAGCCAACGCTTCACGTGTTATTTGTGGAAGCATTTTTTCTACATCCATTTGCGTCTTTAAGACTTTATTCTGTAAACAAATGAATATTGAAGCTTATTAATAAAATAAATAATTACTATGGGCACAGAAACTCTGATAAGGTTTTAGAAATTTACAACTCCAAAACTCTCAGCATTAAACAGTGATATAAATTGAATATTAAGTGAATATTGTCTTGATATAACTTCATGAAATAAATGTTTAGATATATTTAAAAATTACAAGTGTTACCACTACTACTACTGCTGCTGCTGCTACTACTACTAATACTAATACTAGTAATAATAATAATTACAATGATAATAATAATAATTAGTAATAATAATAATAATAATAATAATAATAATAATAATAACCTCTGATGTTGTTATTACTTGTAACACATGAGCACCGTCAATAGCTTGAACTTCAATGTCACATTGTACAGTGATGTCTTGGCCACAGACTGTCAATGTGCGTGCTGTCGCCTCTCGAATCCTATAATGTTAGGCAAAGCAATATAAGTGTAGAGTTCAATGAAGGTCAGCTTGATGTCTTCTGTGTTTTTCTGTATGGGAATATATTCTAATAAACATGCTAGAGTCTGTTTGTATAAATCCATTGAATTAATGTGGGACAATCTAATGATCCTAATAAGAGTTACTACTAAGGCAGAATTTTAATACGTACTCATCAAACTAATACCACTGCCAACCCAAAATAAACGTGATTTTTTGTGCACATAACAGCCATTTTACCGGTAATTGTTGAATCTGAAAGAGCAAATTTTGAACTAGTATATATATATATATATATATATATATATATATATATATATATATATATATATATATATATATATATATATATATATAATGGATCAAGACAGTCACTTACCTTGTAACAACATGACAATTAGTTTCATTAGCAGCTAGTTCAATGAGATGAGCAGCTAAATGATCAATGTATGCTGCACAAAGTGTCTTGTTTCGATGTTCCTTGATGGTGACCAACCAGTTAATAATAACTGTCTGGTATTTTTTGTTGCTCTTAATATATTCATCATTTTCATCCTAAATAGATAATACAGTAGTGGGTGTCATAAGAGTGAACAATACAAAATTTGATCATTTTACTTGTTACCCTCTGGCTATACTTTAATAGTTATTAGGTTTTCTTAACATTTCAATGATTGATAATTTATTGGTTATAATATGTAAACAAGTGGAACAACAGTTTATTTGTCATCAATATGGAATCATGTTTTGTTTCTCTGTGACCAAAACTGCTAATTATCAGAGCTTTTGGACAATCATCAGGGCTTGGAAAGACCAATGGAACCATACAGTGTGAATTATATCTGGATTATACATATTCCATATAACATTCAACATGTGTTTGTGCAATGGTTAAATTAATGCTTGACATTGATTTATACATCACAGGTCACTGTTAATAAAAATTCACGTCTCATTACAAATATGCTAACTTAAACTTAATCTCGTATTAATTAACTAAACTGGGTAGCTTGATATAAAAAAAACTGTATTTAGGTCAGAAAGAAAAAAAGTATTGTTCCTCGGATTTTTACAGCAGACGAACAGAAGAGGCGAGCGAATTTTTTTATTTCTAATAGGCAATGAATTCCCTTAATAAGTCTATTATAAAGAACCTTAAAATCTTTGATAATAGGATACAGGCAAATACTCTTTTCTGAGGCTTTTGTACATTTGATACTGCAAAAACATAAGCAAAGTAAGATTTTAACCATTAACTCTGAAGGGGTTAAATAGCAGCTGGAAAATATCAGTTTAGTACAAAAAAAACGTAACATTGCTTTTCATTTAAAAAAATTCCAAAATCTTCCAGAAACCCCCCCCCCATACCAGATGGTCCACCCCTTAGCATCGGTGTTGGCAATTTGATACACGTCTCATAAAATCGTTCAATAACAACAGCATCGTCGTACACCACGCCCTCTTCGGCGAGTCTCATCACCCAACGCCGAAAAGGGAGGTAGGTCAGCGGAGCGGAAATTATTGCTCTGGCCTGCGAGTATGTAACAACAGTCGCTTTGCCTGCAAGAAACTTAGGTAAATTGTAAAATGATACCCTACTCTATTTCCGTTGCCTGTTCGAGCGACTACTACTGAAAAATCGACACGATTTCGATAGTAACCATGACGACAAAACTTCACTTGGTGACTGGGGATGAAACAATATGATAAATGTGACTATAACAACGATTTCCATGGTGACGCAAGGAATCTGAAATACTGCAATGGCTCAAGGAATCTGCACAAAATGCTTAACATGACCAACGAATTTTGTACTCCATTATTGTTTTTGAAAAAATTATGATTAAATGACGAGATGGAAGTTTTCAATCTGTCCGACTAACCTTGGATAAAACCACGGACCCTGTAGCATCCCAGGCTGGCTCTACGGTCTATAAAAAACACCCTTAACAATCACGGCTGTCAATGATTATTATGAGTCTTACAGTTTGAACCGGAAGTACATGTACAAAACAACAGTCTGGTGATTTAGTACACTTGTACTTGTAAATCTATGAGGATTTCAAAATGCTGGTTATGTATACTTTATTACTTTATCATATTATGCATTAAATATTTGAAACTCACAAGAGTTGCAGCAGCTTCGAGTAATCTTTTCATACGATCACCTTCCAAGTCAAATTTGGATGCAAACTGAAACACAATTGCCATGAAGTAGTCTCCTTGTATGCCTTCCTTGACTGTAAACGAAAGACAAATACTTTGTATAAGCCACAATTCAGCATTGACTTGGAATGAATCAGATTGTTATCGAATACTTTGACAAGTATTCATTTGTACGGATGGGGTCACAATTAAACCGGCGGTTGGCTGGTCATGAATTTAAGTATTTTTCCAACCGACGACGTAAAATCTTTTCCCAATCGCTTCTTTTCCTCACCTCTGGACAAAGCAACCCCAGGTGCAATAGATTTTAGCATTTAGTCTTGGTCTTAACGTTGAAGACAATAACAGTGAAGTTGATTGTAAATGAAGCCAGGGAAGTTTACTCAAAACCGCAGAAATTAAAGAGGCCAGAAATGGGTAGGTCCCGTCGAACTGAATTTCGACTCGGCTGAGGGCTGTAAACATTTGACTGAATATAAACAAAGCATTAACTTTCCCTCTTTGCGTAAATCCCAAGTCCTGTCTCCCGTCTGTCCTACTGTTGCAGTAGGCCTACACATTGAAAAATGTGGACGATTGGGTTTTGGAGGGGTTTGATCACATACATGCCCATGTGAAGCCCACACACACACGTGATAAATGTATGACTACATCGGGCATCTCTGCTTTGCTAGTTTCGTGTACTTGAGGCTTTGAATTGAAATTGTTCAAACCACAAGATCTGTCACAGTTGCGATGAACGCGATGAATGTGTGGAAAAGTTGGCGTGTGAAATTTCCTGTAACCAATTACATTTGATATGCAAATATGAGTGCCCGATATAAATCTAACTGGTCACACGTGATGTCTCTTTAAATGAGAAAAGCGGTGTTTGTTAGTGAAATAATAAGATTGTAACAATGAAAACTCGTGTCTACCACAGTCACCTGTGGTCTATTCCGCTCTGCGTCTATGCGCCTTATAGACGTGTGTACATATGCCAGAGAAGAAAGTTCTTCTCAGGCATGTGTAGACACGTCTATAGCGCATAGACGCCGAGCAGAATAGACCACAGGTGACTGTGTGTCTACTCACTGTGGCGTGACAATAATTGCCGATATTGCGCTTTTGTAGTGGCTCCGGCAGCAAAAGAAGAATCATTTTTATCCGTGGCAGGATAGTTGGGCAAGTGTTTGTCGTCAATATCGCCATTGTCCATCAGCCAACTGCAGATGATCTCCACCACGGGTTTGTTAATGTCAATATGTAATGGAATTGACTTGAATCTTAACCGTTTCATATTGTGTGTCTCCCAGTTAGATCCAGAAGGAAATGATACGTGGTGATGTTGTTTCCTGCCACAGATTTCGCCCTGAGCGCACGTCCCCTCTTTGTAGGCCTCGCATTCGGCAAACAGAGTGCGGTGAAGTGATTCCCCACCCTCATCTGATGTTTGTGTATCGTCGTCAGTTTCTCCCGGTCGTTCCGCATCATTTAGTGTCACTTGCCGTAACGACTCCGAAAGTTCATCGTTGAGATGTCCCATTGTTTTGTTAGAAAACTCGGCCATAGTTTCCACTGTAAACGTTGCGACGTTAGTAAAACCAGTACCATACCGTTAATATAAATGTCCTCTACGTTTATTTTGCGCGGAGAAAAACAAGTCGTTTTGATTGGCCAAGTTTGAGTGACGTATAGAAGAGAGTAGCCATTGATAATACAGAACCACTTTAAACTGACTGGATGCTTCATACATATTTGTGTTTCAAATATTATGTCAACTCAAGTTAAGTTTTGACTATGTTGAATATGTAGACATGACAAACTATTAAATTACAAAAACTGTATGTTCTCTATCTACAATTTTTTTCAAAAAATGGCAAAAAATTCTAAGATTTTTTACTGCCATGAAATGTGAGGAAAAAGTTTGAAGCCTTTAATACTTCAAATAAAATCAATGGCACCTGACCTCGACGTATCGAAGTTCAAATGTTCTAACTATATCCAGGGTCGTGGACCTAGTCAAAAAGCGGAAGAGTGACCCACCGCTAGATTCCTTGGTGACACTTTTTCTATCCGTGGAAAAGATGTAAGCCGATACCAGTGGCAGCGACCATTAATTTGCCCAGACGTAAACATATAATGCATGAGAGGGTGATGATATACAGATGTACAATGTAATGCTGTAGTGAGGATAGGGATGTCCATTGAAGACAATAGCTATAGTCAGATAAACTAATTATCATACACCTACTACAATAACCTATTGAATTTCAGCGTGCAGTAAATTCCGGTATCAGTGGGCGCGGAGTACGGATAACTTTGATGCAGAGTACAGGATAACCTTGACGAGGAGTACGGGATAACTTTTGACGCGAGGTTTTACCGGACGCACTATTGGATGTGACCCTTGAACTCACAGTGTTTTTCATGTTGAACACAATGGCAACCAGACTTAAACCGATATTTTTTCCCTAAAAAATCATAGACACTATGAAAAAACACACTCATGATAGTAGAAACCTATTAAAAAAACTACGATTTTATGCGTAATAATGCAAAACTATGTATGATTTTCTTCACTGGATGAGTGAAGATTTAATTCGAAACTTGGCATTACGCGCCTCCAGATCAGAGCACAGGGTCTCGCGAGCAATATTCGTCTAGAAGTTATGAATATGATCAATAAATGTCTAGTATTTAACTTTTTTCATTATACAAGCCTTACCTGTGTCTAGTGTGTGCCTATTACTTTACCCTAGCTATCTGTGTATAATATTTCAAAGAAAACAGTCTATATCTGTTAATTGCCCTCCCTAATCCCCTTCATTAATTTGAGCTGCTAATTATTTGGTCAGGGCTATAAGCCCCCCCCCCCCCATCGGTGATCGACAGAACAAATTAATGAAGGGGATTAGGGAGGGCAATTAACAGATATAGACTGTTTTCTTTGAAATACTATACGCAGATAGCTAGGAGGGACCCGTGTAGGAAGTTTACGTGACGCGTACTACTCTCTGTAAAATTGGTTTGAGCGTAGCCGTAGACAGTGGTGGAAGTGGCTTACATAGTCCAGTCAATTTAGGGTTTAACCTAGGACTAATTGCAACAGAAATTATTTCTTCACCATGACCTTTGGAAAGGTCTCACTAATGATATATTAAAAGTATAGGAAAATATAAGGGGTGCAAATTAGTTAAATTTGCATATATTCAAATTAGCTATATATCGCCTTTAAAATGACTGCTATACTCACATTTTGGGCATGTAAACTGAATTCAAGTGACTTTTTTCATTGCAACACAATTTAGTAAGGTTCAACAAGTTATTTTCTAAATGTCTTGAACAATAAAGAATATGCAAATTAAGTAATTTGCATATATTCACAGTTTTTCCACTATTTCAGACAAAATGAATGTTTAAGCTCATATTTAAACAATTTTTTTCTCTATGAAATTGTTAAGGTTTTGCAAGAATTACCTAAACAAAAGAGGTTGACCTAATTTGCATGCATAATTTGCATATTTTAATACAAAAGGCCTAATTTGCATAATTGACACAAAGGTCTTCTGAATACAATAAGACTACAATAGCTTCCATTGACATTTCTGGTTATTCAGAAATGCAATGAATAAAGAGAAGAGTTTCAGAGCATTACTGTTTAAATAAAGGAATCAGAATTCTTTCTTTGGATATTCTTCTTTCTTTTACGACGATAAGGTTATTCATAAAAAATCATTGGACGAACTCAAGTTTTTGACATCAATGCCATTTTAAGTCATTTTCTCCTACAACATGTTCGATTGCAGTAAATTTTTGAAGGAATATTTTATGCTTTTGGTCACTATCTTCAATGACGATGGAAATATTCAGTTACTAATAAATGGTTCACCACACTTAACAGTTGTGCCTGTGAATCATCTTCTCATTATTAAACTATCATTAGTATAAATACGAACATCATTTGAATCACCATGATGGTAGTGGTGATGACAATTATTATGATGGTCATTATCATATCAAAATTTCTTCCTCTTCCTCTCTGTTTACATCTTCTCTGGGTGGTTCATTTGTTTACAGCCAGAATCCTTTCGTTAACAACAGAAAGTCTAGATTTTGCTTTCTGTCGGGGTTATTCATGCTGCTGCAGTTCATTGTAGAACCCATAAGCATGGGGAAGGATAACTCAATGAAAAGATGTGAAGCATGGGATAATATAATTGTACTATGTATCATATCAAATCTTAGATGTGCAAGTATCACTCATGGGGCTGTTATGTAACGGACTTTCCATTTGCAGATTATTAGATTTTTGTATTACCCCGGTATTACCAATAAGATTGATCACTCAAGGAATTGAGAGTCTGGCAAATCTGAGGTGAGACTTCCATAAGGTTCAAAATACAGGATAACCAATTTTATGATAATTTGATGTCAAAATTTGATATCCTAATTGATAAACTCGTTAACGGCAGCTTCTGTGATGCAAATCCCTTCACATCTTGGTTTTCTTGTTTCACGGTCATGAAAATTGAAAGCATTCTAGACTATGTAACATTATGAAAAGTATCTAGATTTGCTTTTACCAGTGATTTAGATTATCATGATTCAGTCAACAGATTTTTTTCAGTTTTTCCTCAAATGCTATGGCTGTGTACGGTAAGATTAAACAGGAAATCTCTCTCTTCAGTCCATTATATGACTTTATATTAATTTTCAATTGTTGTCTTCAAGAAATTTCAAAATTTTGAGAAATGCAGTGTCCTTTGATTATTGTACAGCTGATAAAGGAACAGCTTTCCTTATCCATATTTCATGATAATTGACAGTATAGTATAACAATTGTACCTCTATATCATCATGATCATTATAATTTATTTATCATTATTATCATAAATTTCTGTATGTGGCATGAACAGGCAAGTTGCACACAGTCAAAAGTATATCAGATTTACCAGTGACCACACAACCTGGTCTTTAATTGCATTTTACCACAACTAAATCTATATTAGTAATACGGGTAAGGGTGAAAATACAAGAAAATAGAGCTGAAACACAAATTTCCTTCAGCACAAAGTGTTGGTTATTTGGCCAAGCATTTTGGTATGCATTAAAAAAATCCAATCTTCCAGTAAGTTCCCAATGTTATTGACATTATGCAAACTCTTTAGATAATTGAAATGAACTATACGAATCAATCATTGTTTATTTTTACATGGCTTTTCATTCTTTAGGCCCTATTAGTATATAATCATAAAAATGAGTTAAAATGCACAGAAAATAAATAACCATGTCAATTTCTTTGTACTGAGCAAAATGTTCATTCAAGTTATAAAATGGACATCTTTCGATAGGAAGAATTTAAAGTATTAAATAACTTAAACAAGTAGTGTCTCTTAATGTAACTACTCATTTTACTGATGACATAATTAATTGAAATAAGTTGACGTCAATTTGAAAAATTAAAGAAAATTATTTTAATGATCATCATATATGATTTATGCACATGAGGAATTGCTCAAAATTAGGTAAAATATATTTAGCAATGTTAGTAAAAACTTCCAATCTCTCTTTACGATATTGTAAAACCTTTCAAGTTTCAATTATTACATTTAATACAGTGTAGGCATTTCCTATAAAATCTTTTAAAATTAGTCCTTTGCACAATGTAGATTGTATTAGGCTTTGAATATACCTTTCTTGGACCTTTTAAGTATTTAAGGTGAAGAAATAATTCATGTTCCAATTAGAAAAAGGAAGTGACATGGTTGACTTATTGGACAAATGCAAATAAGAATTTTTTTATCGCTGTAAGATATATTTGAAAACATTCCCTGAACTAAAAACAAGAAAATGATGTTACATCGTCATTACATTGTCAGCCCTTTAAATCACTTTCGTAAATAGATTATCAGCACCAGGTTTGCATAGCATCTATGACCCATGTAGCATTTGGGTAAATAAGATGTCTTATGCACAACTTCATTAAATGCACTTTTCGCGATCCCTGGGATCGCCTTTGTTCTAGTCTGTAAGAGAATGATTGAGGTGTAATAGCCTTTTGTTTTCCATTGAAATTGTAATCTGGTGGGTAAATTTTCTGATGAGGAAATCTGGTAGCAACACAGGCCTTTAAACTTGCGATATGTAACTTCCATGACCCTACTAAAATTTAGTTGTAATGATCTCCGTTGTTTTTTAACATTATATATAGTCATTTATACTATAGGTCAAAAAAGGGAAAAGTAAAGTGGTAGGAGGGGCACATTGCAGTTATGTAAAATGAGGAATCTTAAATGATTTTATGCATTGCCTAGAAACACAAAAATTATATTAAATAATCAAATTGCTTGAATTAAATATCAATTTGCTGAATATATATTTAAGAAATCTATTAACAGCAACGATTTTGTTCCCTTTTCTAAGTTTTATATTTATTCAAACTATGCACTGTCTCCCCTCTTAATAATCATTTTGTTTGTCATTCTATACATTCAATACAGAGTGGAAACAAAAACTACTTGTTGTGTAGATTAAATATAATTTTTAGTGAAATGCAGTGGAAGCCATACTTGATTTAGGCAAATTAGGAATATTTCTAGGGCGATAAAATGTATTCAAAAATATTGCCTGGACAAAAATTAAGATAAATGCATACATTACTTGAACATAATGTCGCATTTTTCTCAATTCAATATGCATATTTCTTTTATCAGTGAATGTATTGCTCCCATTATCCGTTTATATCTATACAATTAGGTAATGTTAAATCTTAGATTGTATTGGACTTTTAGTATGTAATTCTCGGACCTCTCTAAAATACACAAAGAAAAATTAATTCTATTGCAGTCAGAAGTAGCTTATATAGTTATTAATTAGGGACATACAAAGAAAAACGAAGTGTTGTGGCGGCCATATTGGATTTATGCAAATGAGAAATATTTCTATGACGACAATATATTTTAATCAACATTGCCTGAACCAAAACCAAGGCAAATAAGCCAAAAACCGCATATATCATGATTAGCCGAATATTTTTAGTAGCAACATCCTATCAGCACCTAGTTTGCAACCATAATCTTTTTACATATATGCAAATAAGGCATTGTTTACATTTCTAGATTGTACGAGGCTTTTAGTATGTCATTGTAGGGCTTCTCTGAATACACAGTGGATAAATAATTCTATTGCTGTCAGAAGTAGCATAAAAATAGTTATTAATTGGGAAAAAATACAAAGAAAAGTGAAGGTTGTGGCGGCCATATTGGATTTATGCAAATTAGGAATATTTCTATGAAGACTAGATCTTTCCATCAACATTACCTAAACCAAAAACAAGGCAAATAAGCCAAAAACCTGCATAACATATCATGTTTAGCCAATAATTTTTAGCAGAAACATTCTATCAGCATTTAGTTTGTACTCATAATCTTTTTACATCTATGCAAATTAGGCACTGTTTACAATTCTAGATTGTACTAGGCTTTTAGTATGTTATTCTAGGACTTGTCTAAAATACAATCTGAAAAAATTATTCTATTGCTGTCAGTAGTAGCTTAAAATAGTTATTAATTCGAGAAAAACTAAGAAAGTGAAGTGTTGTGGCGGCCATATTGGATTTATGCAAATAAGGAATATTTGTATGACGACAAATATTTTCAACAACATTGCCTAGACCAAAAAGGAGGCAAATAAGTCAAAAAACCCTGATCAAAAGCATGTTTCGCCACATATTTTAAGTAGAAACCGTCTATCAGCGACAATTTTATATCCATGAGCCCCTTTACATTTATGCAAATTAGGCACTGTTGCACCCCTTAGATTTTATTATACTTTTAGTATGTTATTTCTAGGACCTTTCCAAAATGCATGGTGAAGAAATAATTTCTGTTGCAATTAGTCCTAGGTTTACCCCTTTTTTGGCTTAGATTGACTGGAAGTGGCTTACAGGCTTACAAGCCGAATGTCCCACGAGCTACAATTTAGTCTGGAAAATGTGAATGGAGGAGAAAATTCCCCTGTGAATGCATCCAATCACTCACTAAGAATCTTGTTCATATGGAAGGGCGTGGGAAAACCCCTTCAGGAGTTATAGATTCAGCGCGTTATTAAGCTCTCTAAACTTTCCATTCAAAAGGACTTTCAGCACAACTTAAGTGTTACGTCACTGTCAACACAGTACGGTCCCTCTCGAACGCACCACAGTTGTGCGTCGGAAGGGCACGTTGCTTATCAAAATGTGATAATTTTGTTGTGAAAGGGCAACATATGTCTTTCAGTTTTGCTTTGGTATTGAAACTCAGATACATGTCACTTTCTTCCTTAAAGGGACAAAGTCGCTCTTTCTGAGTTTTTTCAAGAATTTTGTTAGGAATAAAAAGTTG